>NW_026061919.1:300000-418309 GCF_023897955.1 Schistocerca gregaria
TACATATGAACACTTTTCACATTCTCCCGTGCAACTGGGCTGCTAGTCCTCCTCTCATGCAGAATCATAAGGCCCTAGCTCATGTCCAAGGTACCAAAGGCAGCTAAAAAGTCAATAATCAATACCTGAAACTTGAATTGTACTACTTCTTACTGACTATTACATCAACTTAGAAGCTTCTTCTGTGTTCTACTATGGTGCTTTTAGTGTCTCCGCATGCCGCAGCACTCCACATAGCTTTGCAGACGATAAGTACAACCGTTTCAGAGAGAAGAGCGGCCAATGTGACGATCTGGCTTTAAGTCGATTCGATAACAAATGTCGAACACGGACGGATTTCTCTGGTTTTTACTACATATGAACACTTTTCACATTCTCCCGTGCAACTCGGCTGCTAGTCCTCCTTTCATGCAGAATCTTAAGGTCCTAGCTCATGTCCAAGGCACCAAAGCCAGCTAAAAAGTCAATAATCGACACCTAAAACTTGAATTTTACTACTTCTTACTGGCTATTACATCAACTTGGAAGCTTCATCTGTGTTCTACTATGGTGCTTTTAGTGTCTCCACATACCGCAGCACGCGACATAGCTTTGCAGACGATAAGTACAACCGTTTCAGAGAGAAGAGCGGCCAATGTGACGATCTGGCTTTAAGTCGATTCGATAACAAATGACGAAAACGGACGTATTTATCAGGTTTTTACTACATATGAACACTTTTCACATTCTCACGTGCAACGCGGGTGCTAGACCTCCTATCATGCAAAATCTTAAGTTCCTAGCTCATGCCCAAGGCACCAAAGAAGGGTAAAAAGTCAACAATCGATACCTAAAACTTGAATTGTACTACTTCTTACTGGCTATTACATCAAATTAGAGGCTTCATCTGTGTTCTACTATGGTGCTTTTAGTGTCTCCGCATACCGCAGCCCGCGACATAGCTTTGCAGTCTATAAGTACAACCGTTTCAGAGAGAAGAGCGGCCAATGTGACGATCTGGCTGTAAGTCCATTCGATAACAAATGACGAAAACGGAAGGATTTCTCAGGTTTTTACTACATATGAACATTTTCCCCATTCTCCAGTGCAACTCGGCTGCTAGTCCTCCCTTCATGCAGAATCTTAAGGTCCTAGCTCATGTTCAAGTCACCAAAGCCAGCTAAGAAGTCAATAATCGATACCTATAACATGAATTGTACTACTTCTTACTGGCTATTACATCAGCTTAGAAGCTTCATCTGTGTTCTACTATGGTGCTTTTAGTGTCTCCGCATACCGCAGCACTCGACATAGCTTTGCAGACAATAAGTACAACCGTTTCAGAGAGAAGAGCGGCCAATGTGACGATCTGGCTTTAAGTCGATTCGATAACAAATGTCGAACACGGACGGATTTCTTAGGCTTTTACTACATATGAACACTTTTCACATTCTCCCGTGCAACTCGGCTGCTAGTCCTCCATTAATGAAGAATCTTAAGGTCCTAGCTCATGTTCAAGGCACCCAAGCCAGCTAAAAAGTCAATAATCGATACCTATAACTTGAATTGTACTACTTCTTACTGGCTATTACATCAACTTAGAAGCTTCATCTGTGTTCTACTATGGTGCTTTTAGTGTCTCCGCATACCGCAGCACGCGACATAGCTTTGCAGACGATAAGTACAACCGTTTTAGAGAGTAGAGTGACCAATGTGACGATCTGGCTTTAAGTCGAATCAATAACAAATGACGAAAACGGACAGATTTCTCAAGTTTTTACTACATATGAACACTTTTCACATTCTCACGTGCAACGCGGCTGCTAGACCTCCTATCATGCAAAATCTTAAGTTCCTAGCTCATGCCCAAGCCACAAAGAAGGGTAAAAAGTCAACAATCGATACCTAAAACTTGAATTGTACTACTTCTTACTGGCTATTACATCAACTTAGAAGCTTCATCTGTGTTCTACTATGGTGCTTTTAGTGTCTCCGCATACCGCAGCACGCGACACAGCTTTGCAGACGATAAGTACATCCGTTTTAGAGAGTAGAGCGGCCAATGTGACGATCTGGCTTTAAGTCGAAACGATAACCAATGACGAAAACGGACATATTTCTCAGGTTTTTACTACATATGAACACTTTTCACATTCTCACGTGCAACGCGGCTGCTAGACCTCCTATCATGCAAAATCTTAAGTTCCTAGCTCATGCCCTAGGCACCAAAGAAGTGTAAAAAGTCAACAATCGATACCTAAAACTTGAATTGTACTACTTCTAACTTGCTATTACATCAACTTAGAAGCTTCATGTGTGTTCTACTATGGTGCGTTTAGTGTCTCCGCATACCGCAGCTCGCGACATAGCTTTCAGACGATAAGTACAACCGTATCAGACAGAAGAGCGGCCAATGTGACGATCTGGCTGTAAGTCGATTCGATAACAAATGACGAAAACGGACTGATTTTCAGGTTTTTACTACATATGAAGACTTTTCGCATTCTCCCGTGCAACTCGGATGCTAGTCCTCCTTTCATGCGGAATCTTATGGTCCTAGCTCATGTTCAAGGCACCAAAGCCAGCTAAAAAGTCAATAATCGGTACCTAAAACTTGAGTTGTACTACTTCTTACTGGCTATTACATCAACTTAGAAGCTTTATCTGTGTTCTACTATGGTGCTTTCAGTGTCTCCACATACCGCAGCACGTGACATAGCTTTGCAGACGATAAGTACAACCGTTTCAGAGAGAAGAGCGGCCAATGTGACGATCTGGCTTTAAGTCGATTCGATAACAAATGACGAAAACGGATGGATTTCTCAGGTTTTTACTACATATGAACACTTTTCACATTCTCCCGTGCAACTCGGTTGATAGTCCTGCTTTCATGCAGAATCGTAAGGTCCTAGCTCATGTCGAAGGCACCAAAGCCAGCTAAAAAGTCAATAATTGATACCTAAAACTGGAATTGTACTACTTCTTACTGGCTATTACAAAATCTTAGAAGTTTCATCTGTGTTCTACTATGGTGCTTTCAGTGTCTCCACATACCGCAGCACGTGACATAGATTTGCAGACGATAAGTACAACCGTTTCAGAGAGAAGGGCGGCCAATGTGACGATCTGGCTTTAAGTCGATTCAATAACAAATGACAAAAACTGACGGATTTCTCAGGTTTTTACTACGTATGAACACTTTTCACATTCTCCCGTGCAAGTCGGCTGCTAGTCCTCCTTTCATGGAGAATCTTAAGGTCCTAGCTCATTTCCAAGGCACCAAAGCCAGCTAAAAGTCAATAATCGATGCCTAAAACTTGAATTGTACTACTTCTTACTGGCTATTACATCAACATAGAAGCTTCATCCGTGTTCTACTATGGTATTTTTAGTGTCTCCGCATACCGCAGCACGCGACATAGCTTTGCAGACGATAAGTACAACCGTTTCAGAGAGAAGGGCGGACAATGTGACGATCTGGCTTTAAGTCGATTCGATAACAAATGACGAAACCGGACGGATTTCTGGGGTTTTTACTACATATGAACACTTTTCACATTCTCCCGTGCAACTCGGCTGCTAGTCCTCCTTCATGCAGAATCTTAAGGTCCTAGCTCATGTCCAAGGCACCAAAGCCAGCTAAAAAGTCAATAATCGATAACTAAAAATTGAATTGTACTACTTCTTACTGGCTATTACATCAACTTAGAAGCTTCATGTGTGTTCTACTATGGTGCTTTTAGTGTCTTCTCATACCGCAGCACGCGACATAGCTTTGCACACGATAAGTACAACCGTTTCAGAGAGAACAGCGGCCAATGTGACGATCTGGCTATTAGTCGATTCGATAACAAATGACGATAACGAACGGATTTCTCAGGTTTTTACTACATATGAACACTTTTCACATTCTCCCGTGCAACTCGGCTGCAAGTCCGCCTTTCATGCTGAATCTTAAGGACCTAGCTCATGCCCAAGGCACCAAAGCCAGCTAAAAAGTCAATAATCGATACCTAAAACATGAATTGTACTACTTCTTACTGGATATTACATCATCTTAGAAGCTTCATCTGTGTTCTACTGTGGTGCTTTTAGCGTCGCCGCATACCACAGCACGCGACATAGCTTTCAGACGATAAGTACAACCGTTTCGGAGAGAAGAGCGGCCAATGTGACGATCTGGCTTTAAGTCGATTCGATAACAAATGACGAAAACGGACGGATTTCTCGGGTTTTTACTACATATGAACACTTTTCACATTCTCCCATGCAACTCGGTTGCTAGTACTGCTTTCATGCAGAATCTTAAGGTCCTAGCTCATGTCCAAGGCACCAAAGCCAGCTAAAAAGTCAATAATCGATACCTAAAACTGGTATTGTACTAATTCTTACTGGCTATTACATCATCTTAGAAGCTTCATCTGTGGTTTACTATGGTGCTTTTAGCGTCTCCGCATACCGCAGCACGCGACATAGCTTGCAGACGATAAGTACAACCTTTTCGGAGATAAGAGCGGCCAATGTGACGATCTGTCTTTAAGTCGATTCGATAAAAAATGACGAAAACGGACGGATTTCTCAGGTTTTTACTACATATGAACACTTTTCACATTCTCCCGTACAACTCGGCAGCTAGTCCTCCTTTCATGCAGAATCTTAAGGTCCTAGCTCATGTCCAAGGCACCAAAGCCAGCTTAAAAGTCAATAATCGATACCTAAAACTTGAATTGTACTACATCTTACTGGCTATTACATCAACTTAGAAGCTTCATCTGTGTTCTACTATGGTGCTTTTAGTGTCTCCACATACCGCAGCACGCGACAAAGCTTTGCAGACGATAAGTACAACTGTTTCAGAGAGAAGAGCGGCCAATGTGACGATCTGGCTTTAAGTCGATTCGATAACAAATGACGGAGACGGACGTATTTCTCAGGTTTTTACTATATATGAACACTTTTCACATTCTTCCGTGCAACTTGTCTGTTAGTCCTCCTTTCTTGCAGAATCTTAAGGTCCTAGCTCATGTCCAAGGCACCAAAGCCAGCTAAAAAGTCAATAATCGATACCTACAACTTGAATTGTACTACTTCTTACTGGCTATTACATAAACTTAGAAGCTTCATCTGTGTTCTACTATGGTGCTTTTAGTGTCTCCGCATACCGCAGCACGCGACATAGCTTTGCAGACGATAAGTACAACCGTTTTAGAGAGTAGAGTGCCCAATGTGACGACCTGGCTTTAAGTCGATTCGATAACAAATGACGAAAACGGACAGATTTATCAGGTTTTTACTACATATGAACACTTTTCACATTCTCACGTGCGACGCGGCTGCTAGACCTCCTATCATGCAAAATCTTAAGTTCCTAGCTCATGCCCAAGGCACCAAAGAAGGGTAAAAAGTCAACAATCGATACCTAAAACTTGAATTGTACTACTTCTTACTGGCTATTACATCAACTTAGAAGCTTCATCTGTGTTCTACTATGGTGCTTTTAGTGTCTCCGCATGCCGCAGCACTCGACATAGCTTTGCAGACGATAAGTACAATCGTTTCAGAGAGAAGAGCGGCCAATGTGACGATCTGGCTTTAAGTCGATTCCATAACAAATGTCGAACACGTACGGATTTCTCTGGTTTTTACTACATATGAACACTTTTCACATTATCCTGTGCAACTCGGCTGGTAGTCCTCCTTTCATGCAGAATCTTAAGGTCCTAGCGCATGTCCAAGGCACCAAAGCCAGCTAAAAAGTCAATATTCGATACCTATAACTTGAATTGTACTACTTCTTACTGGCTATTACATCAACTTAGAAGCTTCATCTGTGTTCTACTATGGTGCTTTTAGTGTCTCCGCATACCGCAGCACGCGACAAAGCTTTGCAGACGATAAGTACAACCGTTTTAGAGAGTAGAGCGGCCAATGTGACGATCTGGCTTTAAGTCGAAACGATAACAAATGACGAAAACGGACGTATTTCTCAGGTTTTTACTACATATGAAGACTTTTCACATTCTCACGTGCAACGCGGCTGCTAGACCTCCTATCATGCAAAATCTTAAGTTCCTAGCTCATGCCCTAGGCACCAAAGAAGTGTAAAAAGTCAACAATCGATACCTAAAACTTGAATTGTACTACTTCTAACTTGCTATTACATCAACTTAGAAGCTTCATCTGTGTTCTACTATGGTGCTTTTAGTGTCTCCGCATACCGCAGCACGCGACATAGCTTTCAGACGATAAGTACAACCGTATCAGACAGAAGAGCGGCCAATGTGACGATCTGGCTTTAAGTCGATTCGATAACAAATGACGAAAACGGATGGATTTCTCAGGTTTTTACTACATATGAACACTTTTCACATTCTCCCGTGCAACTCGGTTGATAGTCCTGCTTTCATGCAGAATCGTAAGGTCCTAGCTCATGTCGAAGGCACCAAAGCCAGCTAAAAAGTCAATAATTGATACCTAAAACTGGAATTGTACTACTTCATACTGGCTATTACAAAATCTTAGAAGTTTCATCTCTGTTCTACTATGGTGCTTTCAGTGTCTTTACATACCGCAGCACGTGACATAGATGATAAGTACAACCGTTTCAGAGAGAAGGGCGGCCAATGTGACGATCTGGCTTTAAGTCGATTCAATAACAAATGACAAAAACTGACGGATTTCTCAGGTTTTTACTACGTATGAACACTTTTCACATTCTCCCGTGCAAGTCGGCTGCTAGTCCTCCTTTCATGGAGAATCTTAAGGTCCTAGCTCATTTCCAAGGCACCAAAGCCAGCTAAAAGTCAATAATCGATGCCTAAAATTTGAATTGTACTACTTCTTACTGGCTATTACATCAACTTAGAAGCTTCATCCGTGTTCTACTATGGTATTTTTAGTGTCTCCGCATACCGCAGCACGCGACATAGCTTTCAGACGATAAGTACAACCGTATCAGACAGAAGAGCGGCCAATGTGACGATCTGGCTGTAAGTCGATTCGATAACAAATGACGAAAACGGACTGATTTTCAGGTTTTTACTACATATGAAGACTTTTCGCATTCCCCCGTGCAACTCGGCTGCTAGTCCTCCTTTCATGCGGAATCTTATGGTCCTAGCTCATGTTCAAGGCACCAAAGCCAGCTAAAAAGTCAATAATCGATACCTAAAACTTGAGTTGTACTACTTCTTACTGGCTATTACATCAACTTAGAAGCTTTATCTGTGTTCTACTATGGTGCTTTCAGTGTCTCCACATACCGCAGCACGTGACATAGCTTTGCAGACGATAAGTACAACCGTTTCAGAGAGAAGAGCGGCCAATGTGACGATCTGGCTTTAAGTCGATTCGATAACAAATGACGAAAACGGACGGATTTCTCAGGTTTTTACTACATATGAACACTTTTCACATTCTCCCGTGCAACTCGGCTGCTAGTCCTCCTTTCATGCAGAATCTTTAGGTCCCAGCTCATGTCCAAGGCAAAAAAAGCCAGCTAAAAGTCAATAATCGATGATTAAAACTTGAATTGTACTACTTTTTACTGGCTATTACATCAACGTAGAAGCTTCATCCGTGTTCTACTATGGTATTTCTAGTGTCTCCGCATACCGCAGCACGCGACATAGCTTCGCAGACGATAAGTACGACCGTTTCAGAGAGAAGGGCGGCCAATGTGACGATCTGGCTTAAAGTCGATTCGATAACAAATGACGAAAACGGACTGATTTTTCAGGTTTTTACTACAAATGAACACTTTTCGCATTCTCCCGTGCAACTCGGCTGCTAGTCCTCCTTTCATGCGGAATCTTATGGTCCTAGCTCATGTCCAAGGCACGAAAGCCAGCTAAAAAGTCAATAATCGATACCTAAAACTTGAGTTGTACTACTTCTTACTGGCTATTACATCAACTTAGAAGCTTTATCTGTGTTCTACTATGGTGCTTCCAGTGCCTCCACATACCGCAGCACGTGACATAGCTTTGCAGACGATAAGTACAACCGTTTCAGAGAGAAGAGCGGCCAATGTGACGATCTGGCTTTAAGTCGATTCAATAACAAATGACAAAAACGGACGTATTTCTCAGGTTTTTACTGCATATGAACACTTTACACATTCTCCCGTGCAACTCGGCTGCTATTTCTCCTTTCATTCAGAATCTTAAGGTCCTAGCTCATGTCCAAGGCACCAAAGCCAGGTAAAGTCAATAATCGATGATTAAAACTTGAATTGTACTACTTCTTACTGGCTATTACATCATCTTAGAAGCTTCATCTGTGTCCTACTATGGTGATTTTAGTGTCACCGCAAACCACAGCACGCGACATAGCTTTGCAGACGATAAGTACAACCGTTTCAGAGAGAAGAGCGGCCAATGTGACGATCTGGCTTTAAGTCGATTCGATAACAAATGACGAAAACGGATGGATTAATCAGGTTTTTACTACATATGAACACTTTTCACATTCTTCCGTTCAACTCGGCTGCTAGTCCTCCATTCATGTAGAATCTTAAGGTCCTAGCTCATGTCCAAGGCACCAAACCCAGCTAAAAAGTCAATAATCGATACCTAAAACTTGAATTGTACTACTTCTTACTGGCTATTACATCATCTTAGAAGCTTCACCTGTGTTCTACTATGGTGCTTTTAGTGTCTCCGAATACCGCAGCACGCGACATAGCTTTGCAGGCGATAAGTACAACCGATTCAAAGAGAGGAGCGGCCAATGTGACAATCTGGCTTTAAGTCGATTCGATAACAAATGACGAAAACGGACTGATTTTCAGGTTTTTACTACATATGAAGACTTTTCGCATTCTCCCGTGCAACTCGGCTGCTAGTCCTCCTTTCATGCGGAATCTTATGGTCCTAGCTCATGTTCAAGGCACCAAAGCCAGCTAAAAAGTCAATAATCGATACCTAAAACTTGAGTTGTACTACTTCTTACTGGCTATTACATCAACTTAGAAGCTTTATCTGTGTTCTACTATGGTGCTTTCAGTGTCTCCACATACCGCAGCACGTGACATAGCTTTGCAGACGATAAGTACAACCGTTTCAGTGAGACGAGCGGCCAATGTGACGATCTGGCTTTAAGTCGATTCGATAACAAATGACGAAAACGGATGGATTTCTCAGGTTTTTACTACATATGAACACTTTTCACATTCTCCCGTGCAAGTCGGCTGCTAGTCCTCCTTTCATGGAGAATCTTAAGGTCCTAGCTCATTTCCAAGGCACCAAAGCCAGCTAAAAGTCAATAATCGATGCCTAAAACTTGAATTGTACTACTTCTTACTGGCTATTACATCAACTTAGAAGATTCATCCGTGTTCTACTATGGTATTTTTAGTGTCTCCGCATACCGCAGCACGCGACATAGCTTTCAGACGATAAGTACAACCGTATCAGACAGAAGAGCGGCCAATGTGACGATCTGGCTGTAAGTCGATTCGATAACAAATGACGAAAACGGACTGATTTTCAGGTTTTTACTACATATGAAGACTTTTCGCATTCTCCCGTGCAACTCGGCTGCTAGTCCTCCTTTCATGCGGAATCTTATGGTCCTAGCTCATGTTCAAGGCACCAAAGCCAGCTAAAAAGTCAATAATCGATACCTAAAACTTGAGTTGTACTACTTCTTACTGGCTATTACATCAACTTAGAAGCTTTATCTGTGTTCTACTATGGTGCTTTCAGTGTCTCCACATACCGCAGCACGTGACATAGCTTTGCAGACGATAAGTACAACCGTTTCAGAGAGAAGAGCGGCCAATGTGACGATCTGGCTTTAAGTCGATTCGATAACAAATGACGAAAACGGATGGATTTCTCAGGTTTTTACTACATATGAACACTTTTCACATTCTCCCGTGCAACTCGGTTGATAGTCCTGCTTTCATGCAGAATCGTAAGGTCCTAGCTCATGTCGAAGGCACCAAAGCCAGCTAAAAAGTCAATAATTGATACCTAAAACTGGAATTGTACTACTTCATACTGGCTATTACAAAATCTTAGAAGTTTCATCTCTGTTCTACTATGGTGCTTTCAGTGTCTTTACATACCGCAGCACGTGACATAGATGATAAGTACAACCGTTTCAGAGAGAAGGGCGGCCAATGTGACAATCTGGCTTTAAGTCGATTCAATAACAAATGACAAAAACTGACGGATTTCTCAGGTTTTTACTACGTATGAACACTTTTCACATTCTCCCGTGCAAGTCGGCTGCTAGTCCTCCTTTCATGGAGAATCTTAAGGTCCTAGCTCATTTCCAAGGCACCAAAGCCAGCTAAAAGTCAATAATCGATGCCTAAAACTTGAATTGTACTACTTCTTACTGGCTATTACATCAACTTAGAAGCTTCATCCGTGTTCTACTATGGTATTTTTAGTGTCTCCGCATACCGCAGCACGCGACATAGCTTTCAGACGATAAGTACAACCGTATCAGACAGAAGAGCGGCCAATGTGACGATCTGGCTGTAAGTCGATTCGATAACAAATGACGAAAACGGACTGATTTTCAGGTTTTTACTACATATGAAGACTTTTCGCATTCTCCCGTGCAACTCGGCTGCTAGTCCTCCTTTCATGCGGAATCCTATGGTCCTAGCTCATGTTCAAGGCACCAAAGCCAGCTAAAAAGTCAATAATCGATACCTAAAACTTGAGTTGTACTACTTCTTACTGGCTATTACATCAACTTAGAAGCTTTATCTGTGTTCTACTATGGTGCTTTCAGTGTCTCCACATACCGCAGCACGTGACATAGCTTTGCAGACGATAAGTACAACCGTTTCAGAGAGAAGAGCGGCCAATGTGACGATCTGGCTTTAAGTCGATTCGATAACAAATGACGAAAACGGATGGATTTCTCAGGTTTTTACTACATATGAACACTTTTCACATTCTCCCGTGCAACTCGGCTGCAAGTCCGCCTTTCATGCTGAATCTTAAGGTCCTAGCTCATGCCCAAGGCACCAAAGCCAGCTAAAAAGTCAATAATCGATACCTAAAACTTGAATTGTACTACTTCTTACTGGATATTACATCATCTTAGAAGCTTCATCTGTGTTCTACTATGGTGCTTTTAGCGTCGCCGCATACCACAGCACGCGACATAGCTTGCAGACGATAAGTACAACCGTTTCGGAGAGAAGAGCGGCCAATGTGATGATTTGGCTTGAAGTCGATTCGATAACAAATGACGAAAACGGACGGATTTCTCAGGTTTTTACTACATATGAACACTTTTCACATTCTCCCGTGCAACTCGGCTGCTAGTCCTCCTTTCATGCAGAATCTTAAGGTCCCAGCTCATGTCCAAGGCACCAAAGCCAGCTAAAAGTCAATAATCGATGATTAAAACTTGAATTGTACTACTTTTTACTGGCTATTACATCAACGTAGAAGCTTCATCCGTGTTCTACTATGGTATTTCTAGTGTCTCCGCATAACGCAGCACGCGACATAGCTTTGCAGACGATAAGTACGACCGTTTCAGAGAGAAGGGCGGCCAATGTGACGATCTGGCTTAAAGTCGATTCGATAACAAATGACGAAAACGGACTGATTTTTCAGGTTTTTACTACAAATGAACACTTTTCGCATTCTCCCGTGCAACTCGGCTGCTAGTCCTCCTTTCATGCGGAATCTTATGGTCCTAGCTCATGTCCAAGGCACGAAAGCCAGCTAAAAAGTCAATAATCGATACCTAAAACTTGAGTTGTACTACTTCTTACTGGCTATTACATCAACTTAGAAGCTTTATCTGTGTTCTACTATGGTGCTTCCAGTGTCTCCACATACCGCAGCACGTGACATAGCTTTGCAGACGATAAGTACTACCGTTTCAGAGAGAAGAGCGGCCAATGTGACGATCTGGCTTTAAGTCGATTCAATAACAAATGACAAAAACGGACGTATTTCTCAGGTTTTTACTGCATATGAACACTTTACACATTCTCCCGTGCAACTCGGCTGCTATTTCTCCTTTCATTCAGAATCTTAAGGTCCTAGCTCATGTCCAAGGCACCAAAGCCAGGTAAAGTCAATAATCGATGATTAAAACTTGAATTGTACTACTTCTTACTGGCTATTACATCATCTTAGAAGCTTCATCTGTGTCCTACTATGGTGATTTTAGTGTCACCGCAAACCACAGCACGCGACATAGCTTTGCAGACGATAAGTACAACCGTTTCAGAGAGAAGAGCGGCCAATGTGACGATCTGGCTTTAAGTCGATTCGATAACAAATGACGAAAACGGATGGATTAGTCAGGTTTTTACTACATATGAACACTTTTCACATTCTTCCGTTCAACTCGGCTGCTAGTCCTCCATTCATGCAGAATCTTAAGGTCCTAGCTCATGTCCAAGGCACCAAACCCAGCTAAAAAGTCAATAATCGATACCTAAAACTTGAATTGTACTACTTCTTACTGGCTATTACATCATCTTAGAAGCTTCACCTGTGTTCTACTATGGTGATTTTAGTGTCTCCGAATACCGCAGCACGCGACATAGCTTTGCAGGCGATAAGTACAACCGATTCAGAGAGAGGAGCGGCCAATGTGACAATCTGGCTTTAAGTCAATTCCATAACAAATGACGAAAACGGACGGATTTCTCAGGTTTTTACTACATATGAACACTTTTCACATACTCCCGTGCAACTCAGCTGCTAGACCTGTTTTCATGCAGAATCTTAAGGTCCTAGCTCATGTCCAAGGCACCAAAGCCAGCTAAAAAGTCAATAATCGATACCTAAAACTGGTATTGTACTAATTCTTACTGGCTATTACATCATCTTAGAAGCTTCATCTGTGTTCTACTATGGTCCTTTTAGCGTCTACGCATACCGCAGCAAGCTACATAGCTTTCAGACGATAAGTACAACCGTTTCGGAGAGAAGAGCGGCTAATGTGACGATCTGGCTTGAAGTCGATTCGATCACAAATGACGAAAACGGACGGATTTCTCAAGTTTTTACTACATATGAACACTTTTCACATTCTCCCGTTCAAGTCGGCTGCTATTCCTCCATTCATGCAGAATCTTAAGGTCCTAGCTCATGTCCAAGGCACCAAAGCCAGCTAAAAAGTCAATAATCGATGATTAAAACTTGAATTGTACTACTTTTTACTGGCTATTACATCAACGTAGAAGCTTCATTCGTGTTCTACTATGGTATTTCTAGTGTCTCCGCATACCGCAGCACGCGACATAGCTTTGCAGACGATAAGTACAACCGTTTCAGAGAGAAGGGCAGACAATGTGACGATCTGGCTTTAAGTCGATTCGATAACAAATGACGAAAAAGGACGGATTTCTCGGGTTTCTGCTACATATGAACACTTTTCACATTCTCCCGTGCAACTCGGCTGCTTGTCCTGCTTTCATGCAGAATGTTAAGGTCCTAGCTCATGTCCAAGGCACCAAAGCCAGCTAAAATTCAATAATTGATACCTAAAATTGGAATTGTACTACTTCTTACTGGCTATTACAACATCTTAGAAGCTTCATCTGTGTTCTACTATGGTGCTTTCAGTGTCTCCACATACCGCAGCACGTGACATAGATTTCCAGACGATAAGTACAACCGTTTCAGAGAGAAGAGCGGCCAATGTGATAATCTGGCTTTAAGTCAATTCCATAGCAAATGACGAAAACGGACGGATTTCTCAGGTTTTTACTACATATGAACACTTTTCACATACTCCCGTGCAACTCGGCTGCTAGTCCTGCTTTCATGCAGAATCTTAAGGTCCTAGCTCATGTCCAAGGCACCAAAGCCGGCTAAAAAGTCAATAATCGATATCTAAAACTGGTATTGTACTAATTCTTACTGGCTATTACATCATCTTAGAAGCTTCATCTGTGTTCTACTATGGTGCTTTTAGCGTCTCCGCATACCGCAGCACGCGACATAGCTTTCAGACGATAAGTACAACCGTTTCGGAGAGAAGAGCGGCCAATGTGACGATCTGGCTTTAAGTCGATTCGATAACAAATGACGAAAACGGACGGATTTCTCAGGTTTTTACTACATCTGAACACTTTTCACATTCTCCCGTGCAACTCGGCTGCTAGTCCTCCTTTCATGCAGAATCTTAAGGTCCTAGCTCATGTCCAAGGCACCAAAGCCAACTAAAAGTCAATAATCGATGCCTAAAACTTGAATTGTACTACTTCTTACTGGCTATTACATCAACTTAGAAGCTTCATCCGTGTTCTACTATGGTATTTTTAGTGTCTCCGCATACCGCAGCACGCGACATAGCTTTGCAGACGATAAGTACAACCGATTCAGAGAGAAGAGCGGCCAATGTGACAATCTGGCTTTAAGTCAATTCCATAACAAATGACGATAACGAACGGATTTCTCAGGTTTTTACTACATATGAACACTTTTCACATTCTCCCGTGCAACTCGGCTGCAAGTCCGCCTTTCATGCTGAATCTTAAGGTCCTAGCTCATGTCCAAGGCATCAAAGCCAGCTAAAAGTCAATAATCGATGATTAAAACTTGAATTGTACTACTTTTTACTGGCTATTACATCAACGTAGAAGCTTCATCCGTGTTCTACTATGGTATTTCTAGTGTCTCCGCATACCGCAGCACGTGACATAGCTTTGCAGACGATAAGTATAACCGTTTCAGAGAGAAGGGCGGCCAATGTGACAATCTGGCTTTAAGTCGATTCGATAACAAATGACGAAAACGGACGGATTTCTCAGGGTTTTACTGCATATGAACACTTTTCACATTGTCCCGTGCAACTTGGCTGCTAGTCCTCCTTTCATGCAGAATCTTAAGGTCCTAGCTCATGTCCAAGGCATCAAAGCCAGCTAAAAGTCAATAATCGATGATTAAAACTTGAATTGTACTACTTTTTACTGGCTATTACATCAACGTAGAAGCTTCATCCGTGTTCTACTATGGTATTTCTAGTGTCTCCGCATACCGCAGCACGTGACATAGCTTTGCAGACGATAAGTACAACCGTTTCAGAGAGAAGGACGGACAATGTGACGATCTGGCTTTAAGTCGATTCGATAACAAATGACGAAAAAGGACGGATTTCTCGGGTTTCTACTACATATGAATACTTTTCACATTCTCCCGTGCAACTCGGCTGCTAGTCCTGCTTTCATGCAGAATCTTAAGGTCCTAGTTCATGTCCAAGGCACCAAAGCCAGCTAAAATTCAATAATTGATACCTAAAATTGGAATTGTACTCCTTCTTACTGGCTATTACAACATCTTAGAAGCTTCATCTGTGTTCTACTAAGGTGCTTTTAGCGTCTCCGCATACCGCAGCACGCGACATAGCTTTGCAGACGATAAGTACAACCGATTCAGAGAGAAGAGCGGCCAATGTGACAATCTGGCTTTAAGTCAATTCCATAACAAATGACGATAACGAACGGATTTCTCAGGTTTTTACTACATATGAACTCTTTTCACATTCTCCCGTGCAACTCGGCTGCAAGTCCGCCTTTCATGCTGAATCTTAAGGTCCTAGCTCATGTCCAAGGCACCAAAGCCAGCTAAAAAGTCAATAATCGACACCTAAAACTTGAATTGTACTACTTCTTACTGGCTATTACATCATCTTAGAAGCTTCATCTGTGTTCTACTATGGTGCTTTTAGCGTCTCCGCATACCGCAGCACGCAACATAGCTTTCAGACGATAAGTACAACCGTTTCGGAGAGAAGAGCGGGCAATGTGACGATCTGGCTTTAAGTCGATTCGATAACAAATGACGAAAACGGACGGATTTCTCAGGTTTTTACTGCATATGAACACTTTTCACATTGTCCCGTGCAACTCCGCTGCTAGTCCTCCTTTCATGCAGAATCTTAAGGTCCTAGCTCATGTCCAAGGCACCACAGCCAGCTAAAATTCAATAATTGATACCTAAAACTGGAATTGTACTACTTCTTACTGGGTATTACAACATCTTAGAAGCTTCATCTGTGTTCTACTATGGTGCTTTAAGTGTCTCCACATACCGCAGCACGTGACATAGATTTGCAGACGATAAGTACAACCGTTTCAGAGAGAATAGCGGCCAATGTGACGATCTGGCTTTAAGTCGATTCAATAACAAATGACAAAAACGGACGGATTTCTCAGGTTTTTACTACATATGAACACTTTTCACGTTCTCCCGTGCAAGTCGGCTGCTAGTCCTCCTTTCATGCAGAATCTTAAGGTCCTAGCTCATGTCCAAGGCACCAAAGCCAGCTAAAAGTCAATAATCGATGCCTAAAACTTGAATTGTACTACTTCTTACTGGCTATTACATCAACTTAGAAGCTTCATCCGTGTTCTACTATGGTATTTTTAGTGTCTCCGCATACCGCAGCACGCGACATAGCTTTGCAGACGATAAGTACAACCGATTCAGAGAGAAGAGCGGCCAATGTGGCAATCTGGCTTTAAGTCAATTCCATAACAAATGACGAAAACGGACGGATTTCTCAGGTTTTTACTACATATGAACACTTTTCACATTCTCCCGTGCAAGTCGGCTGCTAGTCCTCCTTTCATGCAGAATCTTAAGGTCCTAGCTCATGTCCAGGGCACCAAAGCCAGCTAAAAATTCAATAATCGATACCTAAAACTGGTATTGTACTAATTCTTACTGGCTATTACATCATCTTAGAAGCTTCATCTGTGTTCTACTATGGTGCTTTTAGCGTCTCCGCATACCGCAGCACGCGACATAGCTTTCAGATGATAAGTACAACCGTTTCGGAGAGAAGAGCGGCCAATGTGACGATCTGGCTTTAAGTCGATTCGATAACAAATGACGAAAACGGACGGATTTCTCTGGTTTTTACTACATATGAACACTTTTCACATTCTCCCGTGCAACTCGTCTGCTAGTCCTCCTTTCATGCAGAATCTTAAGGTCCTAGCTCATGTCCAAGGCACCAAAGCCAGCTAAATGTCAATAATCGATGATTAAAACTTGAATTGTACTACTTTTTACTGGCTATTACATCAACGAAGAAGCTTCATCCGTGCTCTACTATGGTATTTCTAGTGTTTCCGCATACCGCAGCACGCGACATAGCTTTGCAGACGATAAGTACAACCGTTTCAGAGAGAAGGGCGGACAATGTGACGATTTGGCTTTAAGTCGATTCGATAACAAATGACTAAAACGGACGGATTTCTCGGGTTTCTACTACATATGAACACTTTTCACATTCTCCCGTGCAACTCGGCTGCTAGTCCTCCTTTCATGCAGAATCTTAAGGTCCTACCTCATGTCCAAGGCACCAAAGCCAGCTAAAAGTCAATAATCGATGATTAAAACTTGAATTGTACTACTTCTTACTGGCTATTACATTAACTTAGAAGCTTTGTCTGTGTTCTACTATGGTGCTTTTAGTGTCTCCACATACCGCAGCACGCGACATAGCTTTGCAGACGATAAGTACAACCGTTTCAGAAAGAAGAGCGGCCAATGTGACGATCTGGCTTTAAGTCGATTCGATAACAAATGACGAAAACGGACGGATTTCTCAGGTTTTTACTACATATGAACACTTTTCACATTCTCACGTGCAACTCAGCTGCTAGTCCTCCTTTCATGCAGAATCTTAAGGTCCTAGCTCATGTCCAAGGCACGAAAGCCAGCTAAAAGTCAATAATCGATACCTAAAAGTGGAATTGTACTAATTCTTACTGGCTATTACATCAACTTAGAAGCTGCATCCGTGTTCTACTATGGTATTTTTAGTGTCTCGGCATACCGCAGCACGCGACATAGCTTTCAGACGATAAGTACAACATTTCAGAGAGAAGAGCGGCCAATGTGACGATCTGGCTTTAAGTCGATTCAATAACAAATGACAAAAACGGACGGATTTCTCAGGTTTTTACTGCATATGAAAACTTTTCACATTCTCCCGTGCAACTCGGCTGCTAGTCCTCCTTTCATGCAGAATCTTAAGGTCCTACCTCATGTCCAAGGCACCAAAGCCAGCTAAAAGTCAATAATCGATGATTAAAACTTGAATTGTACTACTTCTTACTGGCTATTACATCAACTTAGAAGCTTCATCCGTGTTCTACTATGGTATTTTTAATGTCCCCGCATACAGGAGCACGCGACATAGCTTTGCAGACGATAAGTACAACCGTTTCAGAGAGAAGGGCGGACAATGTTACGATCTGTCTTCAAGCCGACTCGATAACAAATGACGAAAACGGACGGATTTCTCAGGTTTTTACTACATATGAACAGTTTTCACATTCTCCCGTGCAACTCAGCTGCTAGTCCTCCTTTCATGCAGAATCTTATGGTCCTAGCTCATGTCCAAGGCACCAAAGCCAGCTAAAAAGTCAATAATTGATACCTAAAATTGGAATTGTACTACTTCTTACTGGCTATTACATCAACTTAGGAGCTTCATCCGTGTTCTACTATGGTATTTTTAGTGTCTCCGCATACCGCAGCACGCGACATAGCTTTGCAGACGATAAGTACAACCGATTCAGAGAGAAGAGCGGCCAATGCGACAATCTGGCTTTAAGTCAATTCCATAACAAATGACGATAACGAACGGATTTCTCAGGTTTTTACTACATATGAAAACTTTTCACATTCTCCCGTGCAAGTCGGCTGCTAGTCCTCCTTTCATGCAGAATCTTAAGGTCCTAGCTCATGTCCAAGGCACCAAAGCCAGCTAAAAGTCAATAATCGATGATTAAAACTTGAATTGTACTACTTTTTACTGGCTATTACATCAACGTAGGAGCTTCATCCGTGTTCTACTATGGTATTTCTAGTGTCTCCGCATACCGCAGCACGCGACATAGCTTTGCAGACGATAAGTACAACCGTTTCAGAGGGAAGGGCGGACAATGTGACGATCTGGCTTTAAGTCGATTCGATAACAAATGACGAAAACGGACGGATTTCTCGGGTTTCTACTACATATAAACACTTTTCACATTGTCCCGTGCAACTCGGCTGCTAGTCCTGCTTTCATGCAGAATCTTAAGGTCCTAGCTCATGTCCAAGGCACCAAAGCCAGCTAAAATTCAATAATTGATACCTAAAATTGGAATTGTACTACTTCTTACTGGCTATTACAACATCTTAGAAGCTTCATCTGTGTTCTACTATGGTGCTTTCAGTGTCTCCACATACCGCAGCACGTGACATAGATTTGCAGACGATAAGTACAACCGTTTCAGAGAGAATAGCGGCCAATGTGACGATCGGGCTTTAAGTCGATTCAATAACAAATGACAAAAACGGACGGATTTCTCAGGTTTTTACTACATATGAACACTTTTCACATTCTCCCGTGCAAGTCGGCTGTTAGTCCTCCTTTCATGCAGAATCTTAAGGTCCTAGCTATTGTCCAAGGCACCAAAGCCACCTAAAAGTCAATAATCGATGCCTAAAACTTGAATTGTACTACTTCTTACTGGCTATTACATCAACTTAGAAGCTTTGTCTGTGTTCTACTATGGTGCTTTTAGTGTCTCCACATACCGCAGCACGCGACATAGCTTTGCAGACGATAAGTACAACCGTTTCAGAGAGAAGAGCGGCCAATGTCACGATCTGGCTTTAAGTCGATTCGATAACAAATGACGATAACGAACGGATTTGTTAGGTTTTTACTACATATGAACACTTTTCACATTCTCCCGTGCAACTCGGCAGCTAGTCCTCCTTTCACGCAGAATCTTAAGGTCCTAGCTCTTGTCCAAGGCACCAAAGCCAGCTAAAAAGTCAATAATCGATAACTAAAACTTGAATTTTACTACTTCTTACTGGCTATTACATCAACTTAGAAGCTTCATCTGTGTTCTACTATGGTGCCTTTAGTGTCACCGCATACCGCAGCACGCGACATAGCTTTGCAGACTATACGTACAACCGTTTCAGAAAGAAGAGCGGCCAATGTGACGATCTGGCTTTAAGTCGATTCGATAACAAATGACGAAAACGGACGGATTTCTCAGGTTTTTACTACATATGAACACTTTTCACATTCTCCCGTGCAACTCAGCTGCTAGTCCTCCTTTCATGCAGAATCTTAAGGTCCTAGCTCATGTCCAAGGCACGAAAGCCAGCTAAAAGTCAATAATCGATACCTAAAAGTTGAATTGTACTAATTCTTACTGGCTATTACATCAAATTAGAAGTTTCATCCGTGTTCTACTATGGTATTTTTAGTGTCTCGGCATACCGCAGCACGCGACATAGCTTTGCAGACGATAAGTACAACCGTTTCAGAGAGAAGAGCGGCCAATATAACGATCTGGCTTTAAGTCGATTCAATAACAAATGACAAAAACGGACGGATTTCTCAGGTTTTTACTGCATATGAAAACTTTTCACATTCTCCCGTGCAACTCGGCTGCTAGTCCTCCTTTCATGCAGAATCTTAAGGTCCTACCTCATGTCCAAGGCACAAAAGCACTTATCGTCTGCAAAGCTATGTCAATAATCGATGATTAAAACTTGAATTGTACTACTTCTTACTGGCTATTACATCAACTTAGAAGCTTCATCCGTGCTCTACTATGGTATTTTTAATGTCCCCGCATACAGGAGCACGCGACATAGCTTTGCAGACGATAAGTACAACCGTTTCAGAGAGAAGGGCGGACAATGTTACGATCTGTCTTCAAGTCGACTCGATAACAAATGACGAAAACGGACGGATTTCTCAGGTTTTTACTACATATGAACACTTTTCACATTCTCCCGTGCAACTCGGCTGCTAGTCCTCCTTTCATGCAGTATCTTAAGGTCCTAGCTCATGTCCAAGGCACCAAAGCCAGCTAAAAGTCAATAATCGATGATTAAAACTTGAATTGTACTACTTTTTACTGGCTATTACATCAACGTTGAAGCTTCATCCGTGTTCTACTATGGTATTTCTAGTGTGTCCGCATACCGCAGCAAGCGACATAGCTTTGCAGACGATAAGTACAACCGTTTCAGAGAGAAGGGCGGACAATGTGACGATCTGGCTTTAAGTCGATTCGATAACAAATGACGAAAACGGACGTATTTCTCAGGGTTTTACTACATATGAACACTTTTCACATTCTCCCGTGCAACTCGGCAGCTAGTCCTCCTTTCACGCAGAATCTTAAGGTCCTAGCTCTTGTCCAAGGCATCAAAGCCAGCTAAGAAGTCAATAATCGATAACTAAAACTTGAATTTTACTACTTCTTACTGGCTATTACATCAACTTAGAAGCTTCATCTGTGTTCTACTATGGTGCTTTTAGTGTCTCAGCATACCGCAGCACGCGACATAGCTTTGCAGACTATACGTACAACCGTTTCAGAAAGAAGAGCGGCCAATGTGACGATCTGGCTTTAAGTCGATTCGATAACAAATGACGAAAACGGACGGATTTCTCAGGTTTTTACTACATATGAACACTTTTCACATTCTCCCGTGCAACTCAGCTGCTAGTCCTCCTTTCATGCAGAATCTTAAGGTCCTAGCTCATGTCCAAGGCACGAAAGCCAGCTAAAAGCAATAATCGATACCTTAAAGTGGAATCGTACTAATTCTTACTGGCTATTACATCAACTTAGAAGCTTCATCCGTGTTCTACTATGGTATTTTTAGTGTCTCGGCATACCGCAGCACGCGACAAAGCTTTCAGACGATAAGTACAACCGTTTCAGAGAGAAGAGCGGCCAATGTGACGATCTGGCTTTAAGTCGATTCAATAACAAATGACAAAAACGGACGGATTTCTCAGGTTTTTACTTCATATGAAAACTTTTCACATTCTCCCGTGCAACTCGGCTGCTAGTCCTCCTTTCATGCAGAATCTTAAGGTCCTACCTCATGTCCAAGGCACCAAAGCCAGCTAAAAGTCAATAATTGATACCTAAATTTGGAATTGTATTACTTCTTACTGGCTATTACAACATCTTAGAAGCTTCATCTGTGTTCTACTATGGTATTTTTAGTGTCCCCGCATACAGGAGCACGCGACATAGCTTTGCAGACGATAAGTACAACCGTTTCAGAGAGAAGGGCGGACAATGTTACGATCTGTCTTCAAGTCGACTCGATGACAAAAGACGAAAACGGACGGATTTCTCAAGTTAATACTACATATGAACACTTTTCACATTCTCCCGTGCAACTCAGCTGCTAGTACTCCTTTCATGCAGAATCTTAAGGTCCTAGCTCATGTCCAAGGCACCAAAGCCAGCTAAAAGGCAATAATCGATGATTAAAACTTGAATTGTACTACTTCTTACTGGGTATTACATCAACTTAGAAGCTTCATCCGTGTTCTACTATAGTATTTTTAGCGTCTCCGCATACCGCAGCACGCAACATAGCTTTCAGACGATAAGTACAACCGTTTCGGAGAGAAGAGCGGGCAATGTGACGATCTGGCTTTAAGTCGATTCGATAACAAATGACGAAAACGGACGGATTTCTCAGGTTTTTACTGCATATGAACACTTTTCACATTGTCCCGTGCAACTCGGCTGCTAGTCCTCCTTTCATGCAGAATCTTAAGGTCCTAGCTCATGTCCAAGGCACCACAGCCAGCTAAAATTCAATAATTGATACCTAAAACTGGAATTGTACTACTTCTTACTGGGTATTACAACATCTTAGAAGCTTCATCTGTGTTCTACTATGGTGCTTTAAGTGTCTCCACATACCGCAGCACGTGACATAGATTTGCAGACGATAAGTACAACCGTTTCAGAGAGAATAGCGGCCAATGTGACGATCTGGCTTTAAGTCGATTCAATAACAAATGACAAAAACGGACGGATTTCTAAGGTTTTTACTACATATGAACACTTTTCACGTTCTCCCGTGCAAGTCGGCTGCTAGTCCTCCTTTCATGCAGAATCTTAAGGTCCTAGCACATGTCCAAGGCACCAAAGCCAGCTAAAAGTCAATAATCGATGCCTAAAACTTGAATTGTACTACTTCTTACTGGCTATTACATCAACTTAGAAGCTTCATCCGTGTTCTACTATGGTATTTTTAGTGTCTCCGCATACCGCAGCACGCGACATAGCTTTGCAGACGATAAGTACAACCGATTCAGAGAGAAGAGCGGCCAATGTGGCAATCTGGCTTTAAGTCAATTCCATAACAAATGACGAAAACGGACGGATTTCTCAGGTTTTTACTACATATGAACACTTTTCACATTCTCCCGGGCAAGTCGGCTGCTAGTCCTCCTTTCATGCAGAATCTTAAGGTCCTAGCTCATGTCCAGGGCACCAAAGCCAGCTAAAAATTCAATAATCGATACCTAAAACTGGTATTGTACTAATTCTTACTGGCTATTACATCATCTTAGAAGCTTCATCTGTGTTCTACTATGGTGCTTTTAGCGTCTCCGCATACCGCAGCACGCGACATAGCTTTCAGACGATAAGTACAACTGTTTCGGAGAGAAGAGCGGCCAATGTGACGATCTGGCTTTAAGTCGATTCGATAACAAATGACGAAAACGGACGGATTTCTCTGGTTTTTACTACATATGAACACTTTTCACATTCTCCCGTGCAACTCGTCTGCTAGTCCTCCTTTCATGCAGAATCTTAAGGTCCTAGCTCATGTCCAAGGCACCAAAGCCAGCTAAATGTCAATAATCGATGATTAAAACTTGAATTGTACTACGTTTTACTGGCTATTACATCAACGTAGAAGCTTCATCCGTGCTCTACTATGGTATTTCTAGTGTTTCCGCATACCGCAGCACGCGACATAGCTTTGCAGACGATAAGTACAACCGTTTCAGAGAGAAGGGCGGACAATGTGACGATCTGGCTTTAAGTCGATTCGATAACAAATGACTAAAACGGACGGATTTCTCGGGTTTCTACTACATATGAACACTTTTCACATTCTCCCGTGCAACTCGGCTGCTAGTCCTCCTTTCATGCAGAACCTTGAGGTCCTAGCTCATGTCCAAGGAACCAAAGCCAGCTAAAAAGTCAATAATAGATACCTAAAACTGGAATGTACTACTTCTTACTGGCTATTACATTAACTTAGAAGCTTTGTCTGTGTTCTACTATGGTGCTTTTAGTGTCTCCACATACCGCAGCACGCGACATAGCTTTGCAGACGATAAGTACAACCGTTTCAGAAAGAAGAGCGGCCAATGTGACGATCTGGCTTTAAGTCGATTCGATAACAAATGACGAAAACGGACGGATTTCTCAGGTTTTTACTACATATGAACACTTTTCACATTCTCACGTGCAACTCAGCTGCTAGTCCTCCTTTCATGCAGAATCTTAAGGTCCTAGCTCATGTCCAAGGCACGAAAGCCAGCTAAAAGTCAATAATCGATACCTAAAAGTGGAATTGTACTAATTCTTACTGGCTATTACATCAACTTAGAAGCTTCATCCGTGTTCTACTATGGTATTTTTAGTGTCTCGGCATACCGCAGCACGCGACATAGCTTTGCAGACGATAAGTACAACCGATTCAGAGAGAAGAGCGGCCAATGCGACAATCTGGCTTTAAGTCAATTCCATAACAAATGACGATAACGAACGGATTTCTCAGGTTTTTACTACATATGAAAACTTTTCACATTCTCCCGTGCAAGTCGGCTGCTAGTCCTCCTTTCATGCGGAATCTTAAGGTCCTAGCTCATGTCCAAGGCACCAAAGCCAGCTAAAAGTCAATAATCGATGATTAAAACTTGAATTGTACTACTTTTTACTGGCTATTACATCAACGTAGGAGCTTCATCCGTGTTCTACTATGGTATTTCTAGTGTCTCCGCATACCGCAGCACGCGACATAGCTTTGCAGACGATAAGTACAACCGTTTCAGAGAGAATAGCGGCCAATGTGACGATCGGGCTTTAAGTCGATTCAATAACAAATGACAAAAACGGACGGATTTCTCAGGTTTTTACTACATATGAACACTTTTCACATTCTCCCGTGCAAGTCGGCTGTTAGTCCTCCTTTCATGCAGAATCTTAAGGTCCTAGCTCATGTCCAAGGCACCAAAGCCAGCTAAAAGTCAATAATCGATGCCTAAAACTTGAATTGTACTACTTCTTACTGGCTATTACATCAACTTAGAAGCTTTGTCTGTGTTCTACTATGGTGCTTTTAGTGTCTCCACATACCGCAGCACGCGACATAGCTTTGCAGACGATAAGTACAACCGTTTCAGAGAGAAGAGCGGCCAATGTCACGATCTGGCTTTAAGTCGATTCGATAACAAATGACGATAACGAACGGATTTGTTAGGTTTTTACTACATATGAACACTTTTCACATTCTCCCGTGCAACTCGGCAGCTAGTTCTCCTTTCACGCAGAATCTTAAGGTCCTAGTTCTTGTCCAAGGCACCAAAGCCAGCTAAAAAGTCAATAATCGATAACTAAAACTTGAATTTTACTACTTCTTACTGGCTATTACATCAACTTAGAAGCTTCATCTGTGTTCTACTATGGTGCCTTTAGTGTCACCGCATACCGCAGCACGCGACATAGCTTTGCAGACTACACGTACAACCGTTTCAGAAAGAAGAGCGGCCAATGTGACGATCTGGCTTTAAGTCGATTCGATAACAAATGACGAAAACGGACGGATTTCTCAGGTTTTTACTACATATGAACACTTTTCACATTCTCCCGTGCAACTCAGCTGCTAGTCCTCCTTTCATGCAGAATCTTAAGGTCCTAGCTCATGTCCAAGGCACGAAAGCCAGCTAAAAGTCAATAATCGATACCTAAAAGTTGAATTGTACTAATTCTTACTGGCTATTACATCAAATTAGAAGTTTCATCCGTGTTCTACTATGGTATTTTTAGTGTCTCGGCATACCGCAGCACGCGACATAGCTTTGCAGACGATAAGTACAACCGTTTCAGAGAGAAGAGCGGCCAATATAACGATCTGGCTTTAAGTCGATTCAATAACAAATGACAAAAACGGACGGATTTCTCAGGTTTTTACTGCATATGAAAACTTTTCACATTCTCCCGTGCAACTCGGCTGCTAGTCCTCCTTTCATGCAGAATCTTAAGGTCCTACCTCATGTCCAAGGCACAAAAGCACTTATCGTCTGCAAAGCTATGTCAATAATCGATGATTAAAACTTGAATTGTACTACTTCTTACTGGCTATTACATCAACTTAGAAGCTTCATCCGTGCTCTACTATGGTATTTTTAATGTCCCCGCATACA
The DNA here is from genome assembly GCF_023897955.1 of Schistocerca gregaria. Lineage (NCBI taxonomy): Eukaryota > Metazoa > Arthropoda > Insecta > Orthoptera > Acrididae > Schistocerca > Schistocerca gregaria. The sequence goes on from NW_026061919.1 coordinate 326,215, forward strand.
GGAGCACGCGACATAGCTTTGCAGACGATAAGTACAACCGTTTCAGAGAGAAGGGCGGACAATGTTACGATCTGTCTTCAAGTCGACTCGATAACAAATGACGAAAACGGACGGATTTCTCAGGTTTTTACTACATATGAACACTTTTCACATTCTCCCGTGCAACTCGGCTGCTAGTCCTCCTTCCATGCAGTATCTTAAGGTCCTAGCTCATGTCCAAGGCACCAAAGCCAGCTAAAAGTCAATAATCGATGATTAAAACTTGAATTGTACTACTTTTTACTGGCTATTACATCAACGTTGAAGCTTCATCCGTGTTCTACTATGGTATTTCTAGTGTGTCCGCATACCGCAGCACGCGACATAGCTTTGCAGACGATAAGTACAACCGTTTCAGAGAGAAGGGCGGACAATGTGACGATCTGGCTTTAAGTCGATTCGATAACAAATGACGAAAACGGACGTATTTCTCAGGGTTTTACTACATATGAACACTTTTCACATTCTCCCGTGCAACTCGGCTGCTAGTCCTGTTTTCATGCAGAATCTTAAGGTCCTAGCTCATGTCCAAGGCACCAAATCCAGCTAAAAAGTCAATAATCGATACCTAAAACTGGTATTGTACTAATTCTTACTGGCTATTACATCAACTTAGAAGCTTTGTCTGTGTTCTACTATGGTGCTTTTAGTGTCACCACGTACCGCAGCACGCGACATAGCTTTGCAGACTATACGTACAACCGTTTCAGAAAGAAGAGCGGCCAATGTGACGATCTGGCTTTAAGTCGATTCGATAACAAATGACGAAAACGGACGGATTTCTCAGGTTTTTTCTACATATGAACACTTTTCACATTCTCCCGTGCAACTCAGCTGCTAGTCCTCCTTTCATGCAGAATCTTAAGGTCCTAGCCCATGTCCAAGGCACGAAAGCCAGCTAAAAGTCAATAATCGATACCTAAAAGTGGAATTGTACTAATTCTTACTGGCTATTACATCAACTTAGAAGTTTCATCCGTGTTCTACTATGGTATTTTTAGTGTCTCGGCATACCGCAGCACGCGACATAGCTTTGCAGACGATAAGTACAACCGTTTCAGAGAGAAGAGCGGCCAATATAACGATCTGGCTTTAAGTCGATTCAATAACAAATGACAAAAACGGACGGATTTCTCAGTTTTTTACTGCATATGAAAACTTTTCACATTCTCCCGTGCAACTCGGCTGCTAGTCCTCCTTTCATGCAGAATCTTAAGGTCCTACCTCATGTCCAAGGCACAAAAGCACTTATCGTCTGCAAAGCTATGTCAATAATCGATGATTAAAACTTGAATTGTACTACTTCTTACTGGCTATTACATCAAGTTAGAAGCTTCATCCGTGCTCTACTATGGTATTTTTAATGTCCCCGCATACAGGAGCACGCGACATAGCTTTGCAGACGATAAGTACAACCGTTTCAGAGAGAAGGGCAGACAATGTTACGATCTGTCTTCAAGTCGACTCGATAACAAATGACGAAAACGGACGGATTTCTCAGGTTTTTACTACATATGAACACTTTTCACATTCTCCCGTGCAACTCGGCTGCTAGTCCTCCTTTCATGCAGTATCTTAAGGTCCTAGCTCATGTCCAAGGCACCAAAGCCAGCTAAAAGTCAATAATCGATGATTAAAACTTGAATTGTACTACTTTTTACTGGCTATTACATCAACGTAGAAGCTTCATCCGTGTTCTTCTATGGTATTTCTAGTGTGTCCGCATACCGCAGCACGCGACATAGCTTTGCAGACGATAAGTACAACTGTTTCAGAGAGAAGGGCGGACAATGTGACGATCTGGCTTTAAGTCGATTCGATAACAAATGACGAAAACGGACGTATTTCTCAGGGTTTTACTACATATGAACACTTTTCACATTCTCCCGTGCAACTCGGCTGCTAGTCCTGCTTTCATGCAGAATCTTAAGGTCCTAGCTCATGTCCAAGGCACCAAATCCAGCTAAAAAGTCAATAATCGATACCTAAAACTGGTATTGTACTAATTCTTACTGGCTATTACATCAACTTAGAAGCTTTGTCTGTGTTCTACTATGGTGCTTTTAGTGTCACCACGTACCGCAGCACGCGACATAGCTTTGCAGACGATAAGTACAACCGTTTCAGAGAGAAGAGCGGCCAATGTCACGATCTGGCTTTAAGTCGATTCGATAACAAATGACGATAACGAACGGATTTCTTAGGTTTTTACTACATATGAACACTTTTCACATTCTCCCGTGCAACTCGGCAGCTAGTCCTCCTTTCACGCAGAATCTTAAGGTCCTAGCTCTTGTCCAAGGCATCAAAGCCAGCTAAGAAGTCAATAATCGATAACTAAAACTTGAATTTTACTACTTCTTACTGGCTATTACATCAACTTAGAAGCTTCATCTGTGTTCTACTATGGTGCTTTTAGTGTCTCAGCATACCGCAGCACGCGACATAGCTTTGCAGACTATACGTACAACCGTTTCAGAAAGAAGAGCGGCCAATGTGACGATCTGGCTTTAAGTCGATTCGATAACAAATGACGAAAACGGACGGATTTCTCAGGTTTTTACTACATATGAACACTTTTCACATTCTCCCGTGCAACTCAGCTGCTAGTCCTCCTTTCATGCAGAATCTTAAGGTCCTAGCTCATGTCCAAGGCACGAAAGCCAGCTAAAAGCAATAATCGATACCCTAAAGTGGAATCGTACTAATTCTTACTGGCTATTACATCAACTTAGAAGCTTCATCCGTGTTCTACTATGGTATTTTTAGTGTCTCGGCATACCGCAGCACGCGACAAAGCTTTCAGACGATAAGTACAACCGTTTCAGAGAGAAGAGCGGCCAATGTGACGATCTGGCTTTAAGTCGATTCAATAACAAATGACAAAAACGGACGGATTTCTCAGGTTTTTACTTCATATGAAAACTTTTCACATTCTCCCGTGCAACTCGGCTGCTAGTCCTCCTTTCATGCAGAATCTTAAGGTCCTACCTCATGTCCAAGGCACCAAAGCCAGCTAAAAGTCAATAATTGATACCTAAAATTGGAATTGTATTACTTCTTACTGGCTATTACAACATCTTAGAAGCTTCATCTGTGTTCTACTATGGTATTTTTAGTGTCCCCGCATACAGGAGCACGCGACATAGCTTTGCAGACGATAAGTACAAACGTTTCAGAGAGAAGGGCGGACAATGTTACGATCTGTCTTCAAGTCGACTCGATGACAAAAGACGAAAACGGACGGATTTCTCAAGTTAATACTACATATTAACACTTTTCACATTCTCCCGTGCAACTCAGCTGCTAGTACTCCTTTCATGCAGAATCTTAAGGTCCTAGCTCATGTCCAAGGCACCAAAGCCAGCTAAAAGGCAATAATCGATGATTAAAACTTGAATTGTACTACTTCTTACTGGGTATTACATCAACTTAGAAGCTTCATCCGTGTTCTACTATAGTATTTTTAGTGTCTCCGCATACCGCAGCACGCGACATAGCTTTGCAGACGATAAGTACAACCGTTTCAGAGAGAAGGGCGGACAATGTGACGATCTGGCTTTAAGTCGATTGGATAACAAATGACGAAAACGGACGGATAGTTCGGGTTTTTACTACATATGAACACTTTTCACATTCTCCCGTGCAACTCGGCTGCTAGTCCTCCTTTCATGCAGAATCTTGAGGTCCTAGCTCATGTCCAAGGCACCAAAGCCAGCTAAAAAGTCAATAATCGATACCTAAAACTGGAATTGTACTACTTCTTACTGGCTATTACATCAACTTAGAAGCTTTGTATGTGTTCTACTATGGTGCTTTTAGTGTCTCCACATACCGCAGCACGCGACATAGCTTTGCAGACGATAAGTACAACCGTTTCAGAGAGAAGAGTGACCAATGTCACGATCTGGCTTTAAGTCGATTCGATAACAAATGACGATAACGAACGGATTTCTTAGGTTTTTACTACATATGAACACTTTTTACATTCTCCCGTGCAACTCGGCAGCTAGTCCTCCTTTCACGCAGAATCTTAAGGTCCTAGCTATTGTCCAAGGCACCAAAGCCAGCTAAAAAGTCAATAATCGATACCTAAAACTTGAAATTTGCTACTTCTTACTGGCTATTACATCAACTTAGAAGCTTCATATGTGTTCTACTATGGTGCTTTTAGTGTCACCGCATACCGCAGCATGCGACATAGCTTTGCAGACTATAAGTACAACCGTTTCAGAAAGAAGAGCGGCCAATGTGACGATCTGGCTTTAAGTCGATTCGATAACAAATGACGAAAACGGACGGATTTCTCAGGTTAATACTACATATTAACACATTTCACATTCTCCCATGCAACTTTTCTGCTAGTCCTCCTCTCATGCAGATTCGTAAAGTCCTAGCTCATGTCCAAGGCACCAAAGCAAGCTAAAAAGTCAATAATCGATACCTAAAACTTGAATTTTACTACTTCTTACTGGCTATTACATCAACTTAGAAGCTTCATCTGTGTCCAACTATGGTGATTTTAGTGTCTCCGCATACCGCGGCACACGACATAGCTTTGCAGACGATAAGTACAACCGTTTCAGAGAGAAGAGCGGCCAATGTGACGATCTGGCTTTAAGTCGATTCGATAGCAAATGACGAAAACGTACGGATTTCTCAGGTTTTTACTACATATGAACACTTTTCACATTCTCCCGTCAACTCGGCTGCTAGTCCTCCATTCATGCGGAATCTTAAGGTCCTAGCTCATGTCCAAGGCACCAAAGCCAGCTAAAAGTCAATAATCGATGTTTAAAACTTGAATTCTACTACTTCTTACTGGCTATTACATCAACTTAGAAGCTTCATCTGTAACCTACTATGGTGATTTTAGTGTCTCCGCATTCCGCAGCACGCGACATAGCTTTGCAGACGATAAGTACAACCGTTTCAGAGAGAAGAGCGGCCAATGTGACGATCTGGCTTTAAGTCGATTCGATAACAAATGACGAAAACGGACGGATTTCTCAGGTTTTTACTACATATGAACACTTTTCACATTCTCCCGTTCAACTCGGCTGCTAGTCCTCCATTCATGCGGAATCTTAAGGTCCTAGCTCATGTCCAAGGCACCAAAGCTAGATAAAAAATCAATAATCGATACCTAAAACTTGAATTGTACTACCTCTTACTGGCTATTACTTTAACTTAGAAGCTTCATCTGTGTTCAGCTATGGTGCTTTTAGTATCTCCGAATACCGCAGCACGCGACATAGCTTTGCAGACGATAAGTACAACCGATTCAGGGAGAATAGCGGCCAATGTGACGATCTGGCTTTAAGTCGATTCGATAACAAATGACGAAAACGGACGTATTTCTCAGGGTTTTACTACATGTGAACACTTTTCACATTCTCCCGTGCATCTCGGCTGAAAGTCCTCCTTTCATGCAGAATCTTAAGGTCCTAGCTCATGTCCAAGGCACCAAAGGCAGCCAAAAAGTCAATAATCGATACCTAAAACTTGAATTGCACGACATCTTACTGGCTATTACATCATCTTATAAGCTTCATCTGTGTTCTACTATGGTGCTTTTAGTGTCTCCGAATACCGCAGCACGCGACATAGCTTTTCAGACGATAAGTACAACCGATTCAGAGAGAAGAGCTTCCAATGTGACGATGTGGCTTTAAGTCAATTCCATAACAAATGACGAATACGGACGGATTTCTCAGGTTTTTACTACATATGAACACTTTTCACATTCTCCCCTGCAATTCGGCTGCTAGTCCACCTTTCATGCAGAATCTTAAGGCCCTAGCTCATGTCCAAGGCACCAAAGCCAGCTAAAAGACAACAATCGATGCCCAAATCTTGAATTGTACTACTTCTTACTGGCTATTACATCAACTTAGAAGCTTCATCTGTGTTCTACTATGGTTATTTTAGTGTCTCCGCATACCGCAGCACGCGACATAGCTTTGCAGACGATAAGTACAACCGTTTCAGAGAGAAGAGCGGCCAATGTGACGATCCGGCTTTAAGTCGATTCGATAAGAAATGACGAAAATGGAAGGAATAATCAGGTTTTTACTACATATGAAAACTTTTCACATCCTTCCGTGCAGCTCGGCTGCTAGTCCTCCTTTCATGCAGAATCTTAAGGTCCTAGCCCATGTCCAAGGCACCAAAGCCAGCTAAAAAGTCAATAATCGATAACTAAAACTTGAGTTGTACTACCTCTTACTGGCTATTACTTTAACTTAGAAGCTTCATCTGAGTTCTACTATGGTGCTTTTAGTGTCTCCGCATACCGCAGCATTTGACATAGCTTTGCAGACTATAAGTACAACCGTTTCAGAGAGAAGAGCGGCCAATGTGACTATCTGGCTTTAAGTCAATTCGATAAGAAATGACGAAAACGGACGTATTTCTCAGGGTTTAATACATATGAACACTTTTCACATTCTCCCGTGCAACTCGGCTGCTACTCCTCCTTTAATGCAGAATGTTAATATCCTAGCTCATGTCCAAGGCACCAAAGCCAGCCAAAAAGTCAATAATCGATACCTAAAACTGGTATTGTACTAATTCTTACTGGCTATTACATCATCTTAGAAGCTTCATCTGTGTTCTACTATGGTGCTTTTAGTGCCTCCGCATACCGCAGCACGCGACATAGCTTTCAGACGATAAGTACAACCGTTTCAGAGAGAAGAGCAGACAATGCGAAGATCTGGCTTTAAGTCGATTCGATAACAAAAGACGAAAACGGACGGATTTCTCAGGTTAATACTACATATGAGCACTTTTCACATTCTCCCATGCAACGTTTCTGCTAGACTCCCTCTCATGCAGATTCTTAAGGTCCTAGCTCATGTCCAAGGCACGAAAGCCAGCAAAAAAGTCAATAATCGATAACTAAAACTTGAATTGTACTACTTCTTACTGGCTGTTACCTCAACTAAGAAGCTTCATCTGTGTCCTACTATGGTGATTTTAGTGTCTCCACATACCGCAGCACGCGACATAGCTTTCCAGACGATCAGTACAACCGTTTCAGAGAGAAGAGCGGCCAATGTGACGAAATGGCTTGAAGTCGATTCGATAACAAATGACGATAACGAACGGATTTCTCAGGTTTTTACTACATATGAACACTTTCCACATTCTCCCCTGCAAGTCGGCTGGTAGTCCTCCTTTCATGCAGAATCTTTAGGTCCTAGCTCATGTCCAAGGCACCAAAGCCAGCTAAAAGTCAATAATCGATGCCCAAATCTTGAATTGTACTACTTCTTACTGGCTATTACATCAACTTAGAAGCTTCATCTGTGTTCTACTATGGTTATTTTAGTGTCTCCGCATACCGCAGCACGCGACATAGCTTTGCAGACGATAAGTACAACCGTTTCAGAGAGAAGAGAGGCCAATGTGACGATCTGGCTTTAAGTCGGTTCTATAACAAATGACGTAAACGGATCGATTTCTCAGGTTTTTACTACATATGAAAACTTTTCACATTCTCCCTTGCAACTCGGCTGCTAGTCCTATCTTCATGCAGAATCTTAAGGTCCTAGCTCATGTCCAAGGCACCAAAGCCAGCTAAAAAGTCAATATTCAATACCTAAAACTTGAATTGTACTACTTCGTACTGGCTATTACATCAACTTAGAAGCTTCATCTGTGTTCTACTATGGTGCTTTTAGTGTCTCAGCATACCGCAGCACGTGACATAGCCTTACAGACGATAAGTACAACCGTTTCAGAGAGAAGAGCGGCCAATGTGACGATCTGGCTTTAAGTCGATTCGATAACAAATGACGAAAACGGACAGATTTCTCAGGTTTTTACTACATATGAACACTTTTCATATTCTCCCGTGCAACTCGGCTGCTAGTCCTCCTTTCATGCAGAATCTTAAGGTCCTAGCTCATGTCCAAGGTACCAAAGCCAGCTAAAAAGTCAATATTCAATACCTAAAACTTGAATTGTACTACTTCTTACTGGCTATTACATCAACTTAGAAGCTTCATCTGTGTTCTACTATGGTTATTTTAGTGTCTCCGAATACCGCAGCACGCGACATAGCTTTGCAGACGATAAGTACAACCGTTTCAGAGAGAAGAGCGGCCAATGTAACGATCCGGCTTTAAGTCGATTCGATAACAAATGACGAAAATGGACGGAATTCTCAGGTTTTTACTACATATGAAAACTTTTCACATCCTCCCGTGCAGCTCGGCTGCTAGTCCTCCTTTCATGCAGAATCTTAAGGTCCTAGCTCATGTCCAAGGCACCGAAGCCAGCTAAAAAGTCAATAATCGATACCTAAAACTTGAGTTGTACTACTTCTTACTGGCTATTACATCAACTTAGAAGCTTCATCTGTAACCTACTATGGTGATTTTAGTGTCTCCGCATTCCGCAGCACGCGACATAGCTTTGCAGACGATAAGTACAACCGTTTCAGAGAGAAGAGCGGCCAATGTGACGATCTGGCTTTAAGTCGATTCGATAACAAATGACGAAAACGGACGGATTTCTCAGGTTTTTACTACATATGAACACTTTTCACATTCTCCCGTTCAACTCGGCTGCTAGTCCTCCATTCATGCGGAATCTTAAGGTCCTAGCTCATGTCCAAGGCACCAAAGCTAGATAAAAAATCAATAATCGATACCTAAAACTTGAATTGTACTACCTCTTACTGGCTATTACTTTAACTTAGAAGCTTCATCTGTGTTCAACTATGGTGCTTTTAGTATCTCCGAATACCGCAGCACGCGACATAGCTTTGCAGACGATAAGTACAACCGATTCAGGGAGAATAGCGGCCAATGTGACGATCTGGCTTTAAGTCGATTCGATAACAAATGACGAAAACGGACGAATTTCTCAGGGTTTTACTACATGTGAACACTTTTCACATTCTCCCGTGCATCTCGGCTGAAAGTCCTCCTTTCATGCAGAATCTTAAGGTCCTAGCTCATGTCCAATTCACCAAAGGCAGCCAAAAAGTCAATAATCGATACCTAAAACTTGAATTGCACTACATCTTACTGGCTATTACATCATCTTATAAGCTTCATCTGTTTTCTACTATGGTGCTTTTAGTGTCTCCGAATACCGCAGCACGCGACATAGCTTTTCAGACGATAAGTACAACCGATTCAGAGAGAAGAGCGGCCAATGTGACGATGTGGCTTTAAGTCAATTCCATAACAAATGACGAATACGGACGGATTTCTCAGGTTTTTACTACATATGAACACTTTTCACATTCTCCCCTGCAATTCGGCTGCTAGTCCACATTTCATGCAGAATCTTAAGGCCCTAGCTCATGTCCAAGGCACCAAAGCCAGCTAAAAGTCAACAATCGATGCCCAAATCTTGAATTGTACTACTTCTTACTGGCTATTACATCAACTTAGAAGCTTCATCTGTGTTCTACTATGGTTATTTTAGTGTCTCCGCATACCGCAGCACGCGACATAGCTTTGCAGACGATAAGTACAACCGTTTCAGAGAGAAGAGCGGCCAATGTGACGATCCGGCTTTAAGGCGATTCGATAAGAAATGACGAAAATGGAAGGAATTCTCAGGTTTTTACTACATATGAAAACTTTTCACATCCTCCCGTGCAGCTCGGCTGCTAGTCCTCCTTTCATGCAGAATCTTAAGGTCCTAGCCCATGTCCAAGGCACCAAGGCCAGCTAAAAAGTCAATAATCGATAACTAAAACTTGAGTTGTACTACCTCTTACTGGCTATTACTTTAACTTAGAAGCTTCATCTGAGTTCTACTATGGTGCTTTTAGTGTCTCCGCATACCGCAGCATTTGACATAGCTTTGCAGACTATAAGTACAACCGTTTCAGAGAGAAGAGCGGCCAATGTGACTATCTGGCTTTAAGTCAATTCGATAAGAAATGACGAAAACGGACGTATTTCTCAGGGTTTAATACATATGAACACTTTTCACATTCTCCCGTGCAACTCGGCTGCTACTCCTCCTTTAATGCAGAATGTTAATATCCTAGCTCATGTCCAAGGCACCAAAGCCAGCCAAAAAGTCAATAATCGATACCTAAAACTGGTATTGTACTAATTCTTACTGGCTATTACATCATCTTAGAAGCTTCATCTGTGTTCTACTATGGTGCTTTTAGTGCCTCCGCATACCGCAGCACGCGACATAGCTTTCAGACGATAAGTACAACCGTTTCAGAGAGAAGAGCAGACAATGCGAAGATCTGGCTTTAAGTCGATTCGATAACAAAAGACGAAAACGGACGGATTTCTCAGGTTAATACTACATATGAGCACTTTTCACATTCTCCCATGCAACGTTTCTGCTAGACTCCCTCTCATGCAGATTCTTAAGGTCCTAGCTCATGTCCAAGGCACGAAAGCCAGCAAAAAAGTCAATAATCGATAACTAAAACTTGAATTGTACTACTTCTTACTGGCTGTTACCTCATCTAAGAAGCTTCATCTGTGTCCTACTATGGTGATTTTAGTGTCTCCACATACCGCAGCACGCGACATAGCTTTCCAGACGATCAGTACAACCGTTTCAGAGAGAAGAGCGGCCAATGTGACGAAATGGCTTGAAGTCGATTCGATAACAAATGACGATAACGAACGGATTTCTCAGGTTTTTACTACATATGAACACTTTCCACATTCTCCCCTGCAAGTCGGCTGGTAGTCCTCCTTTCATGCAGAATCTTTAGGTCCTAGCTCATGTCCAAGGCACCAAAGCCAGCTAAAAGTCAATAATCGATGCCCAAATCTTGAATTGTACTACTTCTTACTGGCTATTACATCAACTTAGAAGCTTCATCTGTGTTCTACTATGGTTATTTTAGTGTCTCCGCATACCGCAGCACGCGACATAGCTTTGCAGACGATAAGTACAACCGTTTCAGAGAGAAGAGAGGCCAATGTGACGATCCGGCTTTAAGTCGATTCGATAACAAATGACGAAAATGGCCGGAATGCTCAGGTTTTTACTACATATGAAAACCTTTCACATCCTCCCGTGCAGCTCGGCTGCTAGTCCTCCTTTCATGCAGAATCTTAAGGTCCTAGCTCATGTCCAAAGCACCAAAGCGAGCTAAAAAGTCAATAATCGATACCTAAAACTTGAGTTGTACTACCTCTTACTGGCTATTACTTTAACTTAGAAGCTTCATCTGTGTTCTACTATGGTGCTTTTAGTGTCTCCGAATACCGCAGCACGCGACATAGCTTTGCAGACGATAAGTACAACCGATTCAGAGAGAAGAGCGGACAATGTGACGATCTGGCTTTAAGTCAATTCCATAACAAATGACGAAAACGGACGGATTTCTCAGGTTTTCACTACATATGAAAACTTTTCACATCCTCCCGTGCAGCTCGGCTGCTAGTCCTCCTTTCATGCAGAATCTTAAGGTCCTAGCTCATGTCCAAGGCACCAAAGCCAGCTAAAAGTCAATAATCGATGCCCAAATCTTGAATTGTACTACTTCTTACTGGCTATTACATCAACTTAGAAGCTTCATCTGTGTTCTACTATGGTTATTTTAGTGTCTCCGAATACCGCAGCACGCGACATAGCTTTGCAGACGATAAGTACAACCGTTTCAGAGAGAAGAGCGGCCAATGTAACGATCCGGCTTTAAGTCGATTCGATAACAAATGACGAAAATGGACGGAATTCTCAGGTTTTTACTACATATGAAAACTTTTCACATCCTCCCGTGCAGCTCGGCTGCTAGTCCTCCTTTCATGCAGAATCTTAAGGTCCTAGCTCATGTCCAAGGCACCGAAGCCAGCTAAAAAGTCAATAATCGATACCTAAAACTTGAGTTGTACTACTTCTTACTGGCTATTACATCAACTTAGAAGCTTCATCTGTAACCTACTATGGTGATTTTAGTGTCTCCGCATTCCGCAGCACGCGACATAGCTTTGCAGACGATAAGTACAACCGTTTCAGAGAGAAGAGCGGCCAATGTGACGATCTGGCTTTAAGTCGATTCGATAACAAATGACGAAAACGGACGGATTTCTCAGGTTTTTACTACATATGAACACTTTTCACATTCTCCCGTTCAACTCTTCTGCTAGTCCTCCATTTATGCGGAATCTTAAGGTCCTAGCTCATGTCCAAGGCACCAAAGCTAGATAAAAAATCAATAATCGATACCTAAAACTTGAATTGTACTACCTCTTACTGGCTATTACTTTAACTTAGAAGCTTCATCTGTGTTCAACTATGGTGCTTTTAGTATCTCCGAATACCGCAGCACGCGACATAGCTTTGCAGACGATAAGTACAACCGATTCAGGGAGAATAGCGGCCAATGTGACGATCTGGCTTTAAGTCGATTCGATAACAAATGACGAAAACGGACGTATTTCTCAGGGTTTTACTACATGTGAACACCTTTCACATTCTCCCGTGCATCTCGGCTGAAAGTCCTCCTTTCATGCAGAATCTTAAGGTCCTAGCTCATGTCCAAGGCACCAAAGGCAGCCAAAAAGTCAATAATCGATACCTAAAACTTGAATTGCACTACATCTTACTGGCTATTACATCATCTTATAAGCTTCATCTGTTTTCTACTATGGTGCTTTTAGTGTCTCCGAATACCGCAGCACGCGACATAGCTTTTCAGACGATAAGTACAACCGATTCAGAGAGAAGAGCGGCCAATGTGACGATGTAGCTTTAAGTCAATTCCATAACAAATGACGAATACGGACGGATTTCTCAGGTTTTTACTACATATGAACACTTTTCACATTCTCCCCTGCAATTCGGCTGCTAGTCCACCTTTCATGCAGAATCTTAAGGCCCTAGCTCATGTCCAAGGCACCAAAGCCAGCTAAAAAGTCAATAATCGATAACTAAAACTTGAGTTGTACTACCTCTTACTGGCTATTACTTTAACTTAGAAGCTTCATCTGAGTTCTACTATGGTGCTTTTAGTGTCTCCGCATACCGCAGCATTTGACATAGCTTTGCAGACTATAAGTACAACCGTTTCAGAGAGAAGAGCGGCCAATGTGACTATCTGGCTTTAAGTCAATTCGATAAGAAATGACGAAAACGGACGTATTTCTCAGGGTTTAATACATATGAACACTTTTCACATTCTCCCGTGCAACTCGGCTGCTACTCCTCCTTTAATGCAGAATGTTAATATCCTAGCTCATGTCCAAGGCACCAAAGCCAGCCAAAAAGTCAATAATCGATACCTAAAACTGGTATTGTACTAATTCTTACTGGCTATTACATCATCTTAGAAGCTTCATCTGTGTTCTACTATGGTGCTTTTAGTGCCTCCGCATACCGCAGCACGCGACATAGCTTTCAGACGATAAGTACAACCGTTTCAGAGAGAAGAGCAGACAATGCGAAGATCTGGCTTTAAGTCGATTCGATAACAAAAGACGAAAACGGACGGATTTCTCAGGTTAATACTACATATGAGCACTTTTCACATTCTCCCATGCAACGTTTCTGCTAGACTCCCTCTCATGCAGATTCTTAAGGTCCTAGCTCATGTCCAAGGCACGAAAGCCAGCAAAAAAGTCAATAATCGATAACTAAAACTTGAATTGTACTACTTCTTACTGGCTGTTACCTCATCTAAGAAGCTTCATCTGTGTCCTACTATGGTGATTTTAGTGTCTCCACATACCGCAGCACGCGACATAGCTTTCCAGACGATCAGTACAACCGTTTCAGAGAGAAGAGCGGCCAATGTGACGAAATGGCTTGAAGTCGATTCGATAACAAATGACGATAACGAACGGATTTCTCAGGTTTTTACTACATATGAACACTTTCCACATTCTCCCCTGCAAGTCGGCTGGTAGTCCTCCTTTCATGCAGAATCTTTAGGTCCTAGCTCATGTCCAAGGCACCAAAGCCAGCTAAAAGTCAATAATCGATGCCCAAATCTTGAATTGTACTACTTCTTACTGGCTATTACATCAACTTAGAAGCTTCATCTGTGTTCTACTATGGTTATTTTAGTGTCTCCGCATACCGCAGCACGCGACATAGCTTTGCAGACGATAAGTACAACCGTTTCAGAGAGAAGAGAGGCCAATGTGACGATCCGGCTTTAAGTCGATTCGATAACAAATGACGAAAATGGCCGGAATTCTCAGGTTTTTACTACATATGAAAACCTTTCACATCCTCCCGTGCAGCTCGGCTGCTAGTCCTCCTTTCATGCAGAATCTTAAGGTCCTAGCTCATGTCCAAAGCACCAAAGCGAGCTAAAAAGTCAGTAATCGATACCTAAAACTTGAGTTGTACTACCTTTTACTGGCTATTACTTTAACTTAGAAGCTTCATCTGTGTTCTACTATGGTGCTTTTAGTGTCTCCGAATACCGCAGCACGCGACATAGCTTTGCAGACGATAAGTACAACCGATTCAGAGAGAAGAGCGGACAATGTGACGATCTGGCTTTAAGTCAATTCCATAACAAATGACGAAAACGGACGGATTTCTCAGGTTTTCACTACATATGAAAACTTTTCACATCCTCCCGTGCAGCTCGGCTGCTAGTCCTCCTTTCATGCAGAATCTTAAGGTCCTAGCTCATGTCCAAGGCACCAAAGCCAGCTAAAAGTCAATAATCGATGCCCAAATCTTGAATTGTACTACTTCTTACTGGCTATTACATCAACTTAGAAGCTTCATCTGTGTTCTACTATGGTTATTTTAGTGTCTCCGAATACCGCAGCACGCGACATAGCTTTGCAGACGATAAGTACAACCGTTTCAGAGAGAAGAGCGGCCAATGTAACGATCCGGCTTTAAGTCGATTCGATAACAAATGACGAAAATGGACGGAATTCTCAGGTTTTTACTACATATGAAAACTTTTCACATCCTCCCGTGCAGCTCGGCTGCTAGTCCTCCTTTCATGCAGAATCTTAAGGTCCTAGCTCATGTCCAAGGCACCGAAGCCAGCTAAAAAGTCAATAATCGATACCTAAAACTTGAGTTGTACTACTTCTTACTGGCTATTACATCAACTTAGAAGCTTCATCTGTAACCTACTATGGTGATTTTAGTGTCTCCGCATTCCGCAGCACGCGACATAGCTTTGCAGACGATAAGTACAACCGTTTCAGAGAGAAGAGCGGCCAATGTGACGATCTGGCTTTAAGTCGATTCGATAACAAATGACGAAAACGGACGGATTTCTCAGGTTTTTACTACATATGAACACTTTTCACATTCTCCCGTTCAACTCTTCTGCTAGTCCTCCATTTATGCGGAATCTTAAGGTCCTAGCTCATGTCCAAGGCACCAAAGCTAGATAAAAAATCAATAATCGATACCTAAAACTTGAATTGTACTACCTCTTACTGGCTATTACTTTATCTTAGAAGCTTCATCTGTGTTCAACTATGGTGCTTTTAGTATCTCCGAATACCGCAGCACGCGACATAGCTTTGCAGACGATAAGTACAACCGATTCAGGGAGAATAGCGGCCAATGTGACGATCTGGCTTTAAGTCGATTCGATAACAAATGACGAAAACGGACGTATTTCTCAGGGTTTTACTACATGTGAACACCTTTCACATTCTCCCGTGCATCTCGGCTGAAAGTCCTCCTTTCATGCAGAATCTTAAGGTCCTAGCTCATGTCCAAGGCACCAAAGGCAGCCAAAAAGTCAATAATCGATACCTAAAACTTGAATTGCACTACATCTTACTGGCTATTACATCATCTTATAAGCTTCATCTGTTTTCTACTATGGTGCTTTTAGTGTCTCCGAATACCGCAGCACGCGACATAGCTTTTCAGACGATAAGTACAACCGATTCAGAGAGAAGAGCGGCCAATGTGACGATGTGGCTTTAAGTCAATTCCATAACAAATGACGAATACGGACGGATTTCTCAGGTTTTTACTACATATGAACACTTTTCACATTCTCCCCTGCAATTCGGCTGCTAGTCCACCTTTCATGCAGAATCTTAAGGCCCTAGCTCATGTCCAAGGCACCAAAGCCAGCTAAAAGTCAACAATCGATGCCCAAATCTTGAATTGTACTACTTCTTACTGGCTATTACATCAACTTAGAAGCTTCATCTGTGTTCTACTATGGTTATTTTAGTGTCTCCGCATACCGCAGCACGCGACATAGCTTTGCAGACGATAAGTACAACCGTTTCAGAGAGAAGAGCGGCCAATGTGACGATCCGGCTTTAAGGCGATTCGATAAGAAATGACGAAAATGGAAGGAATTCTCAGGTTTTTACTACATATGAAAACTTTTCACATCCTCCCGTGCAGCTCGGCTGCTAGTCCTCCTTTCATGCAGAATCTTAAGGTCCTAGCCCATGTCCAAGGCACCAAAGCCAGCTAAAAAGTCAATAATCGATAACTAAAACTTGAGTTGTACTACCTCTTACTGGCTATTACTTTAACTTAGAAGCTTCATCTGTGTTCTACTATGGTGCTTTTAGTGTCTCCGCATACCGCAGCACGCGACATAGCTTTGCAGACTATAAGTAAAACCGTTTCAGAGAGAAGAGCGGCCAATGTGACTATCTGGCTTTAAGTCAATTCGATAAGAAATGACGAAAACGGACGTATTTCTCAGGGTTTAATACATATGAACACTTTTCACATTCTCCCGTGCAACTCGGCTGCTATTCCTCCTTTAATGCAGAATGTTAATATCCTAGCTCATGTCCAAGGCACCAAAGCCAGCCAAAAAGTCAATAATCGATACCTAAAACTGGTATTGTACTAATTCTTACTGGCTATTACATCATCTTAGAAGCTTCATCTGTGTTCTACTATGGTGCTTTTAGTGCCTCCGCATACCGCAGCACGCGACATAGCTTTCAGACGATAAGTACAACCGTATCAGAGAGAAGAGCAGACAATGCGAAGATCTGGCTTTAAGTCGATTCGATAACAAAAGACGAAAACGGACGGATTTCTCAGGTTAATACTACATATGAGCACTTTTCACATTCTCCCATGCAACGTTTCTGCTAGACTCCCTCTCATGCAGATTCTTAAGGTCCTAGCTCATGTCCAAGGCACCAAAGCCAGCTACAAAGTCAATAATCGATACCTAAAACTTGAATTGTACTACATCTTACTGGCTATTACATCAACTTAGAAGCTTCATCTGTGTTTTACTATGGTGCTTTTACTGGCTCTGCATACCGCAGCACGCGACATAGCTTTGCAGACTATAAGTACAACCGTTTCAGAGAGAAGAGCGGCAAATGTGACGATCTGGCTTTAAGTCGATTCGATAACAACTGACGAAAACAGACGTATTTCTCAGGTTTTTACTACATATGAACACTTTTCACATTCTCCCGTGCAACTCGGCTGCTAGTCCTCTTTTCATGCAGAATCTTAAGGTCCTAGCTCATGTGCAAGGCACCAAAGCCAGCTAAAAAGTCAATAATCGATACCTAAAACTGGTATTGTACTAATTCTTACTGGCTATTACATCAACTTAGAAGCTTCATCTGTGTTCTACTGTGGTGCTTTTAGTGTCTCCGCATACCGCAACACGCGACATAGCTCTGCAGACTATAAGTACAACCGTTTCAGATAGAAGAGCGGCCCATGTGACGATCTGGCTTTAAGTCGAATCGATAACAAATGACGAAAACGGACGTATTTCTCAGGGTTTTACTACATATGAACTCTTTTCACATTCTCCCGTGCAACTAGGCTGCTACTCCTCCTTACATGCAGAATCTTAAGGTCCTAGCTCATGTAAAAGGCACCAAAGCCAGCTAAAAAGTCAATAATCGATTCCTAAAACTTGAATTGTACTACCTCTTACTAGCTATTACATCAACTTAGAAGCTTCTTCCGTGTTCTACTATGGTGCTTTTAGTGTCTCCACATACCGCAGCACGCGACATAGCTTTGCAGACGATAAGTACAACCGTTTCAGAGAGAAGAGCAGCCAATGTGACGATCTGGTTTTAAGACGAATCGATAACCAATGACCAAAACGTACGGATTTCTCACGTTTTTACTACAATCGAACACTTTTCACATTCTCCCGTACAACTCGGCTGCTAGCCCTTCTTTCATGCAGAATCTTAAAATCCTAGCTCATGTCCAAGGCACCAAAGCCAGCTACAAAGTCAATAATCGATACCTAAAACTTAAATTGTACTACATCTTACTGGCTATTACATCAACTTAGAAGCTTCATCTGTGTTCTACTATGGTGCTTTTACTGGCTCTGCATACCGCAGCACGCGACATAGCTGTGCAGAGTATAAGTACAACAGTTTCAGAGAGAACAGCGGCAAATGTGACGATCTGTCTTTAAGTCGATTCGATAACAACTGACGAAAACAGACGTATTTCTCAGGTTTTTACTACATATGAACACTTTTCACATTCTCCCGTGCAACTCGGCTGCTAGTCCTCCTTTCATGCAGAATCTTAAGGTCGTAGCTCATGTCCAAGGCACCACAGCCAGCTAAAAAGTCAATAATCGATACCTAAAACTAGAATTGTACTACTTCTTACTGGCTATTACATCAAATTAGAAGCTTCATCTGTGTTCTACTATGGTGCTTTTAGTGTCTCCGCATACCGCAGCACGCGACATAGCTTTGCAGACGATAAGTACAACCATTTCAGAGAGAATAGCGGCCAATGTCACGATCCGGTTTTAAGTCGATTCGATAACAAATGACGAAAATGGACGGATTTCTCAGGTTTTTACTACATATGAAAACTTTTCACATCCTCCCGTGCAACTTGGCTGCTAGTCCTCCTTTCATGCAGAATCTTAAGGTCCTAGCTCATGTCCAAGGCACCAAAGCCAGCTAAAAAGTCAATAATCGATTCCTAAAACTTGAATTGTACTACCTCTTACTAACTATTACATCAAATTAGAAGCTTCATGTGTGTCCTACTATGGTGCTTTTAGTGTCTCCACATACCGCAGCACTCGACATAGCTTTGCAGACGATAGGTACAACCGTTTCAGAGAGAAGAGCGGCCCATGTGACGATCTGGCTTTAAGTCGAATCGATAACAAATGACGAAAACGGACGTATTTCTCAGGGTTTTACTACATATGAACTCTTTTCACATTCTCCCGTGCAACTAGGCTGCTACTCCTCCTTACATGCAGAATCTTAAGGTCCTAGCTCATGTCCAAGGCACCAAAGCCGGCTAAAAAGTCAATAATCGATATCTAAAATTCCAATTGTACTACTTCATACTAGCTATTACATCAACTTAGAAGCTTCATCTGTGTTCTACTATGGTGCTTTTAGTGTCTCCGCATACCGCAACACGCGACATAGCTTTGCAGACGATAAGTACAACCGTTTCAGAGAGAATAGCGGCCAATGTCACGATCCGGTTTTAAGTCGATTCGATAACAAATGACGAAAATGGACGGATTTCTCAGGTTTTTACTACATATGAAAACTTTTCACATCCTCCCGTGCAACTTGGCTGCTAGTCCTCCTTTCATGCAGAATCTTAAGGTCCTAGCTCATATCCAAGGCACCAAAGCCAGCTAAAAAGTCAATAATCGATTCCTAAAACTTGAATTGTACTACATCTTACTGGCTATTACATCAACTTAGAAGCTTCTTCTGTGTTCTACTATGGTGCTTTTACTGGCTCTGCATACCGCAGCACGCGACATAGCTGTGCAGACTATAAGTACAACAGTGTCAGAGAGAAGAGCGGCAAATGTGACGATCCGTCTTTAAGTGAATTCGATAACAACTGACGAAAACAGACGTATTTCTCAGGTTTTTACTACATATGAACACTTTTCACATTCTCCCGTGCAACTCGGCTGCTAGTCCTCCTTTCATGCAGAATCTTAAGGTCGTAGCTCATGTCCAAGGCACCACAGCCAGCTAAAAAGTCAATAATCGATACCTAAAACTAGAATTGTACTACTTCTTACTGGCTATTACATCAAATTAGAAGCTTCATCTGTGTTCTACTATGGTGCTTTTAGTGTCTCCGCATACCGCAGCACGCGACATAGCTTTGCAGACGATAAGTACAACCGTTTCAGAGAGAAGAGCAGCCAATGTGACGATCTGGCATTAAGACGAATCGATAACCAATGACGAAAACGTACGGATTTCTCAGGTTTTTACTACATACGAACACTTTTCACATTCTCCCCTACAACTCGGCTGCTAGTCCTTCTTTCATGCAGAATCTTAAGGTCCTAGCTCATGTCCAAGGCACCAAAGCCAGCTACAAAGTCAATAATCGATACCTAAAACTTGAATTGTACTACTTCTTACTGGCTATTACATCAACTAAGAAGCTTCATGTGTGTCCTACTATGGTGATTTTAGTGTCTCCACATACCGCAGCACGCGACATAGCTTTCCAGACGATCAGTACAACAGTTTCAGAGAGAAGAGCGGCCAATGTGACGATATGGCTTGAAGTCGATTCGATAACAAATGACGATAACGAACGGATTTCTCAGGTTTTTACTACATATGAATACTTTTCACATTCCCCCGTGCATCTTGCCTGCTAGTCCTCCTTACATGCAGAATCTTAAGGTCCTAGCTCACGTCCAAGGCACCAAAGCCAGCCAAAAAGTCAATAATCGATACCTAAAACTTGAATTGTACTACTTCTTACTGGCTATTACATCATCTTAGAAGCTTCATCTGTGTTCTACTAAGGTGCTTGTAGTGTCTCCGAACACCGCAGCACGCGACATAGCTTTGCAGACGATAAGTACAACCGATTCAGAGAGAAGAGCGGCCAATGTGACAATCTGGCTTTAAGTCAATTCCATAACAAATGACGAAAACGGACGGATTTCTCAGGTTTTTACTACATATGAACACCTTCCACACTCTCCCCTGCAAGTCGGCTGGTAGTCCTTCTTTCATGCAGAATCTTAAGGTCCTAGCTCATGTCCAAGGCACCAAAGCCAGCTAAAAGTCAATAATCGATGCCCAAATCTTGAATTGTACAACTTCTTACTGGCTATTACATCAACTTAGAAGCTTCATCTGTGTTCTACTATGGTTATTTTAGTGTCTCCGCATACCGCAGCACGCGACATAGCTTTGCATACGATAAGTACAACCGTTTCAGAGAGAAGAGCGGCCAATGTGACGATCCGGCTTTAAGTCGATTCGATAACAAATGACGAAAATATACGGAATTCTCAGGTTTTTACTACATATGAAAACTTTTCACATCCTCCCGTGCAGCTCGGCTGCTAGTCCTCCTTTCATGCAGAATCTTAAGGTCCTAGCTCATGTCCAAGGCACCAAAGCGAGCTAAAAAGTCAATAATCGATACCTAAAACTTGAGTTGCACTACCTCTTACTGGCTATTACTTTAACTTAGAAGCTTCATCTGTGTTCTACTATGGTGCTTTTAGTGTCTCCGAATACCGCAGCACGCGACATAGCTTTGCAGACGATAAGTACAACCGATTCAGAGAGAAGAGCGGACAATGTGACGATCTGGCTTTAAGTCAATTCCATAACAAATGACGAAAACGAACGGATTTCTCAGGTTTTTACTACATATGAAAACTTTTCACATCCTCCCGTGCAGCCCGGCTGCTAGTCCTCCTTTCATGCAGAATCTTAAGGTCCTAGCTCATGTCCAAGGCACCGAAGCCAGCTAAAAAGTCAATAATCGATACCTAAAACTTGAGTTGTACTACTTCTTACTGGCTATTACATCAACTTAGAAGCTTCATCTGTGGTCTACTATGGTGCTTTTAGTGTCTCCACATACCGCAGCACTCGACATAGCTTTGCAGACGATAAGTATAACCGTTTCAGAGAAAGAGGGGCCAATGTGACGATCTGGCTTTAAGACGATTCGATAACCAATGACGAAAACGTACGGATTTCGCGGGTTTTTACTACATATGAACACTTTTCACATTCTCCCGTGCAATTCGGCTGCTAGTCCTCCTTTCATGCAGAATCTTAAAGTCCTAGCTCATGTCCAAGGCACCAAAGACAGCTAAAATGTGAATAATCGATATATAAAATTTCAATTGTACTACTTCTTACTAGCTATTACATCAACTTAGAAGCTTCATTTGTGTTCTACTATGCTGCTTTTAGTGTCTCCGCATACTGCAGCACGCGACATAGCTTTGCAGACGATAAGTGCAACCGTTTCAGAGAGAAAAGCGCCCAATGTGACGATCAGGCTTTAAGTCGATTCGATAACAAACGACGAAAACGGACGGATTTCTCAGGTTTTTACTACATATGAACACTTTTCACATTCTCCCGTGCAACTCGGCTGCTAGTACTGCTTTCATGCAGAATCTTAAGGTCATAGCTCATGTCCAAGGCACCAAAGCCAGCTATAAAGTCAATAGTCGATACCTAAAACTGGAATTGTACTACTTATTACTGGCTATTACATCAACTTAGAAGTTTCATCTGTGATCTCTTATGGTGCTATTAGTGTCTCCACATACCGCAGCACGCGACATAGCTTAGCAGACGATAAGTACAACCGTTTCAGAGAGAAGAGTGGCCAATGTCACGATCTGGCTTTAAGTCGATTCGATAACAAATGACGATAACGAACGGATTTCTCAGGTTTTTACTACATATGAACACTTTTCACATTCTCCCGTGCAACTCGGCTGCTAGTCCTCTTTTCATGCAGAATCTTAAGGTCCTAGCTCATGTGCAAGGCACCAAAGCCAGCTAAAAAGTCAATAATCGATACCTAAAACTTGAATTTTACTACTTCTTACTGGCTATTACATCAACTTAGAAGCTTCATCTGTGTTCTACTGTGGTGCTTTTAGTGTCTCCGCATACCGCAACACGCGACATAGCTTTGCAGACTATAAGTACAACCGTTTCAGAGAGAAGAGCGGCCCATGTGACGATCTGGCTTTAAGTCGAATCGATAACAAATGACGAAAACGGACGTATTTCTCAGGGTTTTACTACATATGAACTCTTTTCACATCCTCCCGTGCAACTTGGCTGCTAGTCCTCCTTTCATGCAGAATCTTGAGGTCCTACCTCATGTCCAAGGCACCAAAGCCAGCTAAAAAGTCAATAATCGATATCTAAAATTCCAATTGTACTACTTCATACTAGTTATTACATCAACTTAGAAGCTTCATCTGTGTTCTACTATGGTGCTTTTAGTGTCTCCACATACCGCAGCACGCGACATAGCTTTGCAGACGATAAGTACAACCGTTTCAGAGAGAAGAGCAGCCAATGTGGCGATCTGGTTTTAACACGAATCGATAACAAATGACGAAAACGTACGGATTTCTCACGTTTTTACTACAATCGAACACTTTTCACATTCTCCCGTACAACTCGGCTACTAGTCCTTCTTTCATGCAGAATCTTAAGGTCCTAGCTCATGTCCAAGGCACCAAAGCCAGCTACAAAGTCAATAATCGATACCTAAAACTTGAATTGTACTACATCTTACTGGCTATTACATCAACTTAGAAGCTTCATCTGTGTTTTACTATGGTGCTTTTACTAACTCTGCATACCGCAGCACGCGACATAGCTTTGCAGACTATAAGTACAACCGTTTCAGAGAGAAGAGCGGCAAATGTGACGATCTGGCTTTAAGTCGATTCGATAACAACTGACGAAAACAGACGTATTTCTCAGGTTTTTACTACATATGAACACTTTTCACATTCTCCCGTGCAACTCGGCTGCTAGTCCTCCTTTCATGCAGAATCTTAAGGTCGTAGCTCATGTCCAAGGCACCACAGCCAGCTAAAAAGTCAATAATCGATACCTAAAACTAGAATTGTACTACTTCTTACTGGCTATTACATCAAATTAGAAGCTTCATCTGTGTTCTACTATGGTGCTTTTAGTGTCTCCGCATACCGCAGCACGCGTCATAGCTTTGCAGACGATAAGTACAACCGTTTCAGAGAGAAGAGCAGCCAATGTGACGATCTGGCATTAAGACGAATCGATAACCAATGACGAAAACGTACGGATTTATCAGGTTTTTACTACATACGAACACTTTTCACATTCTCCCGTACAACTCGGCTGCTAGTCCTTCTTTCATGCAGAATCTTAAGGTCCCAGCTCATGTCCAAGGCACCAAAGCCAGCTACAAAGTCAATAATCGATACCTAAAACTTGAATTGTACTACATCTTACTGGCTATTACATCAACTTAGAAGCTTCATCTGTGTTCTACAATGGTGCTTTTAGTGTCTCTGCATGCCGCAGCACGCGACATAGCTTTGCAGACTATAAGTACTACCGTTCCAGAGAGAAGAGCGGCAAATGTGACGATCTGGCTTTAAGTCGATTCGATAACAACTGACGAAAACAGACGTATTTCTCAGGTTTTTACTACATATGAACACTTTTCACATTCTTCCGTGCAACTCGGCTGCTAGTCCTCCTTTCATGCAGAATCTTAAGGTCGTAGCTCATGTCCAAGGCACCACAGCCAGCTAAAAAGTCAATAATCGATAAGTAAAACTTGAATTGTACTACTTCTACTGGCTATTACATCAAATTAGAAGCTTCATCTGTGTTCTACAATGGTGCTTTTAGTGTCTCCGCAAACCGCAGCACGCGACATAGCTTTCAGACGATAAGTACAACCGTTTCAGAGAGAAGAGCTGCCAATGTGACGATCTGGCTTTAAGTCGATTCGATAACAAATGACGAAAACGGACGGGTTTCTCAGGTTTTTACTACATATGAACACTTTTCACATTCTCCCGTGCAACTCGGCTGCTAGTCCTCCTTACATGCAGAATCTTAAGGTCCTAGCTCATGTCCAAGGCACCAAAGCCAGCTAAAAAGTCAATAATCGATACGTAAAACTTGAATTGTACTACTTCTTACTGGCTATTACATCAATTTAGAAGCTTCATCTGTGTTCTACTATGGTGCTTTTAGTGTCGCCGCATACCGCAGCACGCGACATAGCTTCGCATGCGATAAGTACAACCGTTTCAGAGAGAAGAGCGGCCAATGTCACGATCCGGTTTTAAGTCGATTCGACTACAAATTACGAAAATGGACGGATTTCTCAGGTTTTTACAACATATGAACACTTTTCACATTCTCCCGTGCAACTCGGGTGCTAGTCCTCCTTTCATGCAGAATCTTAAGGTCCTAGCTCATGTCCAAGGCACCACAGCAAGCTAAAAAGTCAATAATCGATACCTAAAACTAGAATTGTACTACTTCTTACTGGCTATTACATCAAATTAGAAGCTTCATCTGTGTTCTACTATGGTGCTTTTAGTGTCTCCGCATTCCGCAGCACTCGACATAGCTTTGCAGACGATAAGTACAACCGTTTCAGAGAGAAGAGCGGCAAATGTGACGATCTGTCATTAAGTCGATTCGATAACAACTGACGAAAACAGACGTATTTCTCAGGTTTTTACTAAATATGAACACTTTTCACATTCTCCCGTGCAACTCGGCTGCTAGTCCTCCTTTCATGCAGAATCTTAAGGTCGTAGCTCATGTCCAAGGCACCACAGCCAGCTAAAAAGTCAATAATCGATACCTAAAACTTGAATTGTACTACTTCTTACTGGCTATTACATCAAATTAGAAGCTTCATCTGTGTTCTACTGTGGTGCTTTTAGTGTCTCCGCATACCGCAACACGCGACATAGCTTTGCAGACTATAAGTACAACCGTTTCAGAGAGAAGAGCGGCCCATGTGACGATCTGGCTTTAAGTCGAATCGATAACAAATGACGAAAACGGACGTATTTCTCAGGGTTTTACTACATATGAACTCTTTTCACATTCTCCCGTGCAACTAGGCTGCTACTCCTCCTTACATGCAGAATCTTAAGGTCCTAGCTCATGTCCAAGGCACCAAAGCCAGCTAAAAAGTCAATAATCGATATCTAAAATTCCAATTGTACTACTTCATACTAGCTATTACATCAACTTAGAAGCTTCATCTGTGTTCTACTATGGTGCTTTTAGTGTCTCCGCATACCGCAACACGCGACATAGCTTTGCAGACGTAAAGTACAACCGTTTCAGAGAGAATAGCGGCCAATGTCACGATCCGGTTTTAAGTCGATTCGATAACAAATGACGAAAATGGACGGATTTCTCAGGTTTTTACTACATATGAAAACTTTTCACATCCTCCCGTGCAACTTGGCTGCTAGTCCTCCTTTCATGCAGAATCTTAAGGTCCTAGCTCATATCCAAGGCACCAAAGCCAGCTAAAAAGTCAATAATCGATTCCTAAAACTTGAATTGTACTACATCTTACTGGCTATTACATCAACTTAGAAGCTTCATCTGTGTTCTACTATGGTGCTTTTACTGGCTCTGCATACCGCAGCACGCGACATAGCTGTGCAGACTATAAGTACAACAGTGTCAGAGAGAAGAGCGGCAAATGTGACGATCTGTCTTTAAGTCAATTCGATAACAACTGACGAAAACAGACGCATTTCTCAGGTTTTTACTACATATGAACACTTTTCACATTCTCCCGTGCAACAGGGCTGCTAGTCCTCCTTTCATGCAGAATCTTAAGGTCGTAGCTCATGTCCTAGGCACCACAGCCAGCTAAAAAGTCAATAATCGATACCTAAAACTAGAATTGTACTACTTCTTACTGGCTATTACATCAAATTAGAAGCTTCATCTGTGTTCTACTATGGTGCTTTTAGTGTCTCCGCATACCGCAGCACGCGACATAGCTTTGCAGACGATAAGTACAACCGTTTCAGAGAGAAGAGCAGCCAATGTGACGATCTGGCATTAAGACGAATCGATAACCAATGACGAAAACGTACGGATTTCTCAAGTTTTTACTACATACGAACACTTTTCACATTCTCCCCTACAACTCGGCTGCTAGTCCTTCTTTCATGCAGAATCTTAAGGTCCTAGCTCATGTCCAAGGCACCAAAGCCAGCTACAAAGTCAATAATCGATACCTAAAACTTGAATTGTACTACTTCTTACTGGCTATTACATCAACTAAGAAGCTTCATGTGTGTCCTACTATGGTGATTTTAGTGTCTCCACATACCGCAGCACGCGACATAGCTTTCCAGACGATCAGTACAACAGTTTCAGAGAGAAGAGCGGCCAATGTGACGATATGGCTTGAAGTCGATTCGATAACAAATGACGATAACGAACGGATTTCTCAGGTTTTTACTACATATGAATACTTTTCACATTCCCCCGTGCATCTCGCCTGCTAGTCCTCCTTACATGCAGAATCTTAAGGTCCTAGCTCACGTCCAAGGCACCAAAGCCAGCCAAAAAGTCAATAATCGATACCTAAAACTTGAATTGTACTACTTCTTACTGGCTATTACATCATCTTAGAAGCTTCATCTGTGTTCTACTAAGGTGCTTGTAGTGTCTCCGAACACCGCAGCACGCGACATAGCTTTGCAGACGATAAGTACAACCGATTCAGAGAGAAGAGCGGCCAATGTGACGATCTGGCTTTAAGTCAATTCCATAACAAATGACGAAAACGGACGGATTTCTCAGGTTTTTACTACATATGAACACCTTCCACACTCTCCCCTGCAAGTCGGCTGGTAGTCCTTCTTTCATGCAGAATCTTAAGGTCCTAGCTCATGTCCAAGGCACCAAAGCCAGCTAAAAGTCAATAATCGATGCCCAAATCTTGAATTGTACAACTTCTTACTGGCTATTACATCAACTTAGAAGCTTCATCTGTGTTCCACTATGGTTATTTTAGTGTCTCCGCATACCGCAGCACGCGACATAGCTTTGCATACGATAAGTACAACCGTTTCAGAGAGAAGAGCGGCCAATGTGACGATCCGGCTTTAAGTCGATTCGATAACAAATGACGAAAATATACGGAATTCTCAGGTTTTTACTACATATGAAAACTTTTCACATCCTCCCGTGCAGCTCGGCTGCTAGTCCTCCTTTCATGCAGAATCTTAAGGTCCTAGCTCATGTCCAAGGCACCAAAGCGAGCTAAAAAGTCAATAATCGATACCTAAAACTTGAGTTGCACTACCTCTTACTGGCTATTACTTTAACTTAGAAGCTTCATCTGTGTTCTACTATGGTGCTTTTAGTGTCTCCGAATACCGCAGCACGCGACATAGCTTTGCAGACGATAAGTACAACCGATTCAGAGAGAAGAGCGGACAATGTGACGATCTGGCTTTAAGTCAATTCCATAACAAATGACGAAAACGAACGGATTTCTCAGGTTTTTACTACATATGAAAACTTTTCACATCCTCCCGTGCAGCTCGGCTGCTAGTCCTCCTTTCATGCAGAATCTTAAGGTCCTAGCTCATGTCCAAGGCACCGAAGCCAGCTAAAAAGTCAATAATCGATACCTAAAACTTGAGTTGTACTACTTCTTACTGGCTATTACATCAACTTAGAAGCTTCATCTGTGGTCTACTATGGTGCTTTTAGTGTCTCCACATACCGCAGCACTCGACATAGCTTTGCAGACGATAAGTGCAACCGTTTCAGAGAGAAAAGCGCCCAATGTGACGATCAGGCTTTAAGTCGATTCGATAACAAACGACGAAAACGGACGGATTTCTCAGGTTTTTACTACATATGAACACTTTTCACATTCTCCCGTGCAACTCGGCTGCTAGTACTGCTTTCATGCAGAATTTTAAGGTCATAGCTCATGTCCAAGGCACCAAAGCCAGCTATAAAGTCAATAGTCGATACCTAAAACTGGAATTGTACTACTTATTACTGGCTATTACATCATCTTAGAAGTTTCATCTGTGATCTCTTATGGTGCTTTTAGTGTCTCCACATACCGCAGCACGCGACATAGCTTAGCAGACGATAAGTACAACCGTTTCAGAGAGAAGAGTGGCCAATGTCACGATCTGGCTTTAAGTCGATTCGATAACAAATGACGATAACGAACGGATTTCTCAGGTTTTTACTACATACGAACACTTTTCACATTCTCCCGTGCAACTCGGCTGCTAGTCCTCCTTACATGCAGAATCTTAAGGTCCTAGCTCATGTCCAAGGCACCAAAGCCAGCTAAAAAGTCAATAATCGATACGTAAAACTTGAATTGTACTACTTCTTACTGGCTATTACATCAATTTAGAAGCTTCATCTGTGTTCTACTATGGTGCTTTTAGTGTCGCCGCATACCGCAGCACGCGACATAGCTTCGCATGCGATAAGTACAACCGTTTCAGAGAGAAGAGCGGCCAATGTCACGATCCGGTTTTAAGTCGATTCGATTACAAATTACGAAAATGGACGGATTTCTCAGGTTTTTACTACATATGAACACTTTTCACATTCTCCCGTGCAACTCGGGTGCTAGTCCTCCTTTCATGCAGAATCTTAAGGTCCTAGCTCATGTCCAAGGCACCACAGCAAGCTAAAAAGTCAATAATCGATACCTAAAACTAGAATTGTACTACTTCTTACTGGCTATTACATCAAATTAGAAGCTTCATCTGTGTTCTACTATGGTGCTTTTAGTGTCTCCGCATTCCGCAGCACTCGACATAGCTTTGCAGACGATAAGTACAACCGTTTCAGATAGAAGAGCGGCAAATGTGACGATCTGTCATTAAGTCGATTCGATAACAACTGACGAAAACAGACGTATTTCTCAGGTTTTTACTAAATATGAACACTTTTCACATTCTCCCGTGCAACTCGGCTGCTAGTCCTCCTTTCATGCAGAATCTTAAGGTCGTAGCTCATGTCCAAGGCACCACAGCCAGCTAAAAAGTCAATAATCGATACCTAAAACTTGAATTGTACTACTTCTTACTGGCTATTACATCAAATTAGAAGCTTCATCTGTGTTCTACTGTGGTGCTTTTAGTGTCTCCGCATACCGCAACACGCGACATAGCTTTGCAGACTATAAGTACAACCGTTTCAGAGAGAAGAGCGGCCCATGTGACGATCTGGCTTTAAGTCGAATCGATAACAAATGACGAAAACGGACGTATTTCTCAGGGTTTTACTACATATGAACTCTTTTCACATTCTCCCGTGCAACTAGGCTGCTACTCCTCCTTACATGCAGAATCTTAAGGTCCTAGCTCATGTCCAAGGCACCAAAGCCAGCTAAAAAGTCAATAATCGATATCTAAAATTCCAATTGTACTACTTCATACTAGCTATTACATCAACTTAGAAGCTTCATCTGTGTTCTACTATGGTGCTTTTAGTGTCTCCGCATACCGCAACACGCGACATAGCTTTGCAGACGATAAGTACAACCGTTTCAGAGAGAATAGCGGCCAATGTCACGATCCGGTTTTAAGTCGATTCGATAACAAATGACGAAAATGGACGGATTTCTCAGGTTTTTACTACATATGAAAACTTTTCACATCCTCCCGTGCAACTTGGCTGCTAGTCCTCCTTTCATGCAGAATCTTAAGGTCCTAGCTCATATCCAAGGCACCAAAGCCAGCTAAAAAGTCAATAATCGATTCCTAAAACTTGAATTGTACTACATCTTACTGGCTATTACATCAACTTAGAAGCTTCATCTGTGTTCTACTATGGTGCTTTTACTGGCTCTGCATACCGCAGCACGCGACATAGCTGTGCAGACTATAAGTACAACAGTGTCAGAGAGAAGAGCGGCAAATGTGACGATCTGTCTTTAAGTCAATTCGATAACAACTGACGAAAACAAACGTATTTCTCAGGTTTTTACTACATATGAACACTTTTCACATTCTCCCGTGCAACTCGGCTGCTAGTCCTCCTTTCATGCAGAATCTTAAGGTCGTAGCTCATGTCCAAGGCACCACAGCCAGCTAAAAAGTCAATAATCGATACCTAAAACTAGAATTGTACTACTTCTTACTGGCTATTACATCAAATTAGAAGCTTCATCTGTGTTCTACTATGGTGCCTTTAGTGTCGCCGCATACCGCAGCACGCGACATAGCTTTGCAGACGATAAGTACAACCGTTTCAGAGAGAAGAGCAGCCAATGTGACGATCTGGCATTAAGACGAATCGATAACCAATGACGAAAACGTACGGATTTCTCAGGTTTTTACTACATACGAACACTTTTCACATTCTCCCCTACAACTCGGCTGCTAGTCCTTCTTTCATGCAGAATCTTAAGGTCCTAGCTCATGTCCAAGGCACCAAAGCCAGCTACAAAGTCAATAATCGATACCTAAAACTTGAATTGTACTACTTCTTACTGGCTATTACATCAACTAAGAAGCTTCATGTGTGTCCTACTATGGTGATTTTAGTGTCTCCACATACCGCAGCACGCGACATAGCTTTCCAGACGATCAGTACAACAGTTTCAGAGAGAAGAGCGGCCAATGTGACGATATGGCTTGAAGTCGATTCGATAACAAATGACGATAACGAACGGATTTCTCAGGTTTTTACTACATATGAATACTTTTCACATTCCCCCGTGCATCTCGCCTGCTAGTCCTCCTTACATGCAGAATCTTAAGGTCCTAGCTCACGTCCAAGGCACCAAAGCCAGCCAAAAAGTCAATAATCGATACCTAAAACTTGAATTGTACTACTTCTTACTGGCTATTACATCATCTTAGAAGCTTCATCTGTGTTCTACTAAGGTGCTTGTAGTGTCTCCGAACACCGCAGCACGCGACATAGCTTTGCAGACGATAAGTACAACCGATTCAGAGAGAAGAGCGGCCAATGTGACGATCTGGCTTTAAGTCAATTCCATAACAAATGACGAAAACGGACGGATTTCTCAGGTTTTTACTACATATGAACACCTTCCACACTCTCCCCTGCAAGTCGGCTGGTAGTTCTTCTTTCATGCAGAATCTTAAGGTCCTAGCTCATGTCCAAGGCACCAAAGCCAGCTAAAAGTCAATAATCGATGCCCAAATCTTGAATTGTACAACTTCTTACTGGCTATTACATCAACTTAGAAGCTTCATCTGTGTTCTACTATGGTTATTTTAGTGTCTCCGCATACCGCAGCACGCGACATAGCTTTGCATACGATAAGTACAACCGTTTCAGAGAGAAGAGCGGCCAATGTGACGATCCGGCTTTAAGTCGATTCGATGACAAATGACGAAAATATACGGAATTCTCAGGTTTTTACTACATATGAAAACTTTTCACATCCTCCCGTGCAGCTCGGCTGCTAGTCCTCCTTTCATGCAGAATCTTAAGGTCCTAGCTCATGTCCAAGGCACCAAAGCGAGCTAAAAAGTCAATAATCGATACCTAAAACTTGAGTTGCACTACCTCTTACTGGCTATTACTTTAACTTAGAAGCTTCATCTGTGTTCTACTATGGTGCTTTTAGTGTCTCCGAATACCGCAGCACGCGACATAGCTTTGCAGACGATAAGTACAACCGATTCAGAGAGAAGAGCGGACAATGTGACGATCTGGCTTTAAGTCAATTCCATAACAAATGACGAAAACGAACGGATTTCTCAGGTTTTTACTACATATGAAAACTTTTCACATCCTCCCGTGCAGCTCGGCTGCTAGTCCTCCTTTCATGCAGAATCTTAAGGTCCTAGCTCATGTCCAAGGCACCGAAGCCAGCTAAAAAGTCAATAATCGATACCTAAAACTTGAGTTGTACTACTTCTTACTGGCTATTACATCAACTTAGAAGCTTCATCTGTGGTCTACTATGGTGCTTTTAGTGTCTCCACATACCGCAGCACTCGACATAGCTTTGCAGACGATAAGTATAACCGTTTCAGAGAAAGAGGGGCCAATGTGACGATCTGGCTTTAAGACGATTCGATAACCAATGACGAAAACGTACGGATTTCTCGGGTTTTTACTACATATGAACACTTTTCACATTCTCCCGTGCAATTCGGCTGCTAGTCCTCCTTTCATGCAGAATCTTAAAGTCCTAGCTCATGTCCAAGGCACCAAAGACAGCTAAAATGTCAATAATCGATATATAAAATTTCAATTGTACTACTTCTTACTAGCTATTACATCAACTTAGAAGCTTCATTTGTGTTCTACTATGCTGCTTTTAGTGTCTCCGCATACTGCAGCACGCGACATAGCTTTGAAGACGATAAGTGCAACCGTTTCAGAGAGAAAAGCGCCCAATGTGACGATCAGGCTTTAAGTCGATTCGATAACAAACGACGAAAACGGACGGATTTCTCAGGTTTTTACTACATATGAACACTTTTCACATTCTCCCGTGCAACTCGGCTGCTAGTACTGCTTTCATGCAGAATCTTAAGGTCATAGCTCATGTCCAAGGCACCAAAGCCAGCTATAAAGTCAATAGTCGATACCTAAAACTGGAATTGTACTACTTATTACTGGCTATTACATCAACTTAGAAGTTTCATCTGTGATCTCTTATGGTGCTTTTAGTGTCTCCACATACCGCAGCACGCGACATAGCTTAGCAGACGATAAGTACAACCGTTTCAGAGAGAAGAGTGGCCAATGTCACGATCTGGCTTTAAGTCGATTCGATAACAAATGACGATAACGAACGGATTTCTCAGGTTTTTACTACATATGAACACTTTTCACATTCTCCCGTGCAACTCGGCTGCTAGTCCTCTTTTCATGCAGAATCTTAAGGTCCTAGCTCATGTGCAAGGCACCAAAGCCAGCTAAAAAGTCAATAATCGATACCTAAAACTTGAATTTTACTACTTCTTACTGGCTATTACATCAACTTAGAAGCTTCATCTGTGTTGTACTGTGGTGCTTTTAGTGTCTCCGCATACCGCAACACGCGACATAGCTTTGCAGACTATAAGTACAACCGTTTCAGAGAGAAGAGCGGCCCATGTGACGATCTGGCTTTAAGTCGAATCGATAACAAATGACGAAAACGGACGTATTTCTCAGGGTTTTACTACATATGAACTCTTTTCACATCCTCCCGTGCAACTTGGCTGCTAGTCCTCCTTTCATGCAGAATCTTAAGGTCCTACCTCATGTCCAAGGCACCAAAGCCAGTTAAAAAGTCAATAATCGATATCTAAAATTCCAATTGTACTACTTCATACTAGTTATTACATCAACTTAGAAGCTTCATCTGTGTTCTACTATGGTGCTTTTAGTGTCTCCACATACCGCAGCACGCGACATAGCTTTGCAGACGATAAGTACAACCGTTTCAGAGAGAAGAGCAGCCAATGTGGCGATCTGGTTTTAACACGAATCGATAACAAATGACGAAAACGTACGGATTTCTCACGTTTTTACTACAATCGAACACTTTTCACATTCTCCCGTACAACTCGGCTACTAGTCCTTCTTTCATGCAGAATCTTAAGGTCCTAGCTCATGTCCAAGGCACCAAAGCCAGCTACAAAGTCAATAATCGATACCTAAAACTTGAATTGTACTACATCTTACTGGCTATTACATCAACTTAGAAGCTTCATCTGTGTTTTACTATGGTGCTTTTACTGGCTCTGCATACCGCAGCACGCGACATAGCTTTGCAGACTATAAGTACAACCGTTTCAGAGAGAAGAGCGGCAAATGTGACGATCTGGCTTTAAGTCGATTCGATAACAACTGACGAAAACAGACGTATTTCTCAGGTTTTTACTACATATGAACACTTTTCACATTCTCCCGTGCAACTCGGCTGCTAGTCCTCCTTTCATGCAGAATCTTAAGGTCGTAGCTCATGTCCAAGGCACCACAGCCAGCTAAAAAGTCAATAATCGATACCTAAAACTAGAATTGTACTACTTCTTACTGGCTATTACATCAAATTAGAAGCTTCATCTGTGTTCTACTATGGTGCTTTTAGTGTCTCCGCATACCGCAGCACGCGTCATAGCTTTGCAGACGATAAGTACAACCGTTTCAGAGAGAAGAGCAGCCAATGTGACGATCTGGCATTAAGACGAATCGATAACCAATGACGAAAACGTACGGATTTATCAGGTTTTTACTACATACGAACACTTTTCACATTCTCCCGTACAACTCGGCTGCTAGTCCTTCTTTCATGCAGAATCTTAAGGTCCCAGCTCATGTCCAAGGCACCAAAGCCAGCTACAAAGTCAATAATCGATACCTAAAACTTGAATTGTACTACATCTTACTGGCTATTACATCAACTTAGAAGCTTCATCTGTGTTCTACAATGGTGCTTTTAGTGTCTCTGCATGCCGCAGCACGCGACATAGCTTTGCAGACTATAAGTACTACCGTTCCAGAGAGAAGAGCGGCAAATGTGACGATCTGGCTTTAAGTCGATTCGATAACAACTGACGAAAACAGACGTATTTCTCAGGTTTTTACTACATATGAACACTTTTCACATTCTTCCGTGCAACTCGGCTGCTAGTCCTCCTTTCATGCAGAATCTTAAGGTCGTAGCTCATGTCCAAGGCACCACAGCCAGCTAAAAAGTCAATAATCGATAAGTAAAACTTGAATTGTACTACTTCTACTGGCTATTACATCAAATTAGAAGCTTCATCTGTGTTCTACAATGGTGCTTTTAGTGTCTCCGCAAACCGCAGCACGCGACATAGCTTTCAGACGATAAGTACAACCGTTTCAGAGAGAAGAGCTGCCAATGTGACGATCTGGCTTTAAGTCGATTCGATAACAAATGACGAAAACGGACGGGTTTCTCAGGTTTTTACTACATATGAACACTTTTCACATTCTCCCGTGCAACTCGGCTGCTAGTCCTCCTTACATGCAGAATCTTAAGGTCCTAGCTCATGTCCAAGGCACCAAAGCCAGCTAAAAAGTCAATAATCGATACGTAAAACTTGAATTGTACTACTTCTTACTGGCTATTACATCAATTTAGAAGCTTCATCTGTGTTCTACTATGGTGCTTTTAGTGTCGCCGCATACCGCAGCACGCGACATAGCTTCGCATGCGATAAGTACAACCGTTTCAGAGAGAAGAGCGGCCAATGTCACGATCCGGTTTTAAGTCGATTCGATTACAAATTACGAAAATGGACGGATTTCTCAGGTTTTTACTACATATGAACACTTTTCACATTCTCCCGTGCAACTCGACTGCTAGTCCTCCTTTCATGCAGAATCTTAAGGTCCTAGCTCATGTCCAAGGCACCACAGCAAGCTAAAAAGTCAATAATCGATACCTAAAACTTGAATTGTACTACTTCTTACTGGCTATTACATCAAATTAGAAGCTTCATCTGTGTTCTACTATGGTGCTTTTAGTGTCTCCGCATTCCGCAGCACTCGACATAGCTTTGCAGACGATAAGTACAACCGTTTCAGAGAGAAGAGCGGCAAATGTGACGATCTGTCATTAAGTCGATTCGATAACAACTGACGAAAACAGACGTATTTCTCAGGTTTTTACTAAATATGAACACTTTTCACATTCTCCCGTGCAACTCGGCTGCTAGTCCTCCTTTCATGCAGAATCTTAAGGTCGTAGCTCATGTCCAAGGCACCACAGCCAGCTAAAAAGTCAATAATCGATACCTAAAACTTGAATTGTACTACTTCTTACTGGCTATTACATCAAATTAGAAGCTTCATCTGTGTTCTACTATGGTGCTTTTAGTGTCTCCGAATACCGCAGCACGCGACATAGCTTTGCAGACGATAAGTACAACCGTTTCAGAGAGAAGAGCAGCCAATGTGACGATCTGGCATTAAGACTAATCGATAACCAATGACGAAAACGTACGGATTTCTCAGGTTTTTACTACTTACGAACACTTTTCACATTCTCCCGTACAACTCGGCTGCTAGTCCTTCTTTCATGCAGAATCTTAAGGTCCTAGCTCATGTCCAAGGCACCAAATCCAGCTACAAAGTCAATAATCGATACCTAAAACTTGAATTGTACTACATCTTACTGGCTATTACATCAACTTAGAAGCTTCATCTGTGTTCTACAATGGTGCTTTTAGTGTCTCTGCATACCGCAGCACGCGACATAGCTTTGCAGACTATAAGTACAACCGTTTCAAAGAGAAGAGCGGCAAATGTTACGATCTGGCTTTAAGTCGATTCGATAACAACTGACGAAAACAGACGTATTTCTCAGGTTTTTACTACATATGAACACTTTTCACATTCTCCCGTGCAACTCGGCTGCTAGTCCTCCTTTCATGCAGAATCTTAAGGTCGTAGCTCATGTCCAAGGCACCACAGCCAGCTAAAAAGTCAATAATCGATAAGTAAAACTTGAATTGTACTACTTCTACTGGCTATTACATCAAATTAGAAGCTTCATCTGTGTTCTACAATGGTGCTTTTAGTGTCTCCGCAAACCGCAGCACGCGACATAGCTTTCAGACGATAAGTACAACCGTTTCAGAGAGAAGAGCGGCCCATGTGACGATCTGGCTTTAAGTCGAATCGATAACAAATGACGAAAACGGACGTATTTCTCAGGGTTTTACTACATATGAACTCTTTTCACATCCTCCCGTGCAACTTGGCTGCTAGTCCTCCTTTCATGCAGAATCTTAAGGTCCTACCTCATGTCCAAGGCACCAAAGCCAGCTAAAAAGTCAATAATCGATATCTAAAATTCCAATTGTACTACTTCATACTAGTTATTACATCAACTTAGAAGCTTCATCTGTGTTCTACTATGGTGCTTTTAGTGTCTCCACATACCGCAGCACGCGACATAGCTTTGCAGACGATAAGTACAACCGTTTCAGAGAGAAGAGCAGCCAATGTGGCGATCTGGTTTTAACACGAATCGATAACAAATGACGAAAACGTACGGATTTCTCA
Source organism: Schistocerca gregaria (assembly GCF_023897955.1). NCBI lineage: Eukaryota > Metazoa > Arthropoda > Insecta > Orthoptera > Acrididae > Schistocerca > Schistocerca gregaria. The sequence continues at coordinate 363,975 of NW_026061919.1, forward strand.
CGTTTTTACTACAATCGAACACTTTTCACATTCTCCCGTACAACTCGGCTACTAGTCCTTCTTTCATGCAGAATCTTAAGGTCCTAGCTCATGTCCAAGGCACCAAAGCCAGCTACAAAGTCAATAATCGATACCTAAAACTTGAATTGTACTACATCTTACTGGCTATTACATCAACTTAGAAGCTTCATCTGTGTTTTACTATGGTGCTTTTACTGGCTCTGCATACCGCAGCACGCGACATAGCTTTGCAGACTATAAGTACAACCGTTTCAGAGAGAAGAGCGGCAAATGTGACGATCTGGCTTTAAGTCGATTCGATAACAACTGACGAAAACAGACGTATTTCTCAGGTTTTTACTACATATGAACACTTTTCACATTCTCCCGTGCAACTCGGCTGCTAGTCCTCCTTTCATGCAGAATCTTAAGGTCGTAGCTCATGTCCAAGGCACCACAGCCAGCTAAAAAGTCAATAATCGATACCTAAAACTAGAATTGTACTACTTCTTACTGGCTATTACATCAAATTAGAAGCTTCATCTGTGTTCTACTATGGTGCTTTTAGTGTCTCCGCATACCGCAGCACGCGTCATAGCTTTGCAGACGATAAGTACAACCGTTTCAGAGAGAAGAGCAGCCAATGTGACGATCTGGCATTAAGACGAATCGATAACCAATGACGAAAACGTACGGATTTCTCAGGTTTTTACTACATACGAACACTTTTCACATTCTCCCGTACAACTCGGCTGCTAGTCCTTCTTTCATGCAGAATCTTAAGGTCCCAGCTCATGTCCAAGGCACCAAAGCCAGCTACAAAGTCAATAATCGATACCTAAAACTTGAATTGTACTACATCTTACTGGCTATTACATCAACTTAGAAGCTTCATCTGTGTTCTACAATGGTGCTTTTAGTGTCTCTGCATGCCGCAGCACGCGACATAGCTTTGCAGACTATAAGTACTACCGTTCCAGAGAGAAGAGCGGCAAATGTGACGATCTGGCTTTAAGTCGATTCGATAACAACTGACGAAAACAGACGTATTTCTCAGGTTTTTACTACATATGAACACTTTTCACATTCTTCCGTGCAACTCGGCTGCTAGTCCTCCTTTCATGCAGAATCTTAAGGTCGTAGCGCATGTCCAAGGCACCACAGCCAGCTAAAAAGTCAATAATCGATAAGTAAAACTTGAATTGTACTACTTCTACTGGCTATTACATCAAATTAGAAGCTTCATCTGTGTTCTACAATGGTGCTTTTAGTGTCTCCGCAAACCGCAGCACGCGACATAGCTTTCAGACGATAAGTACAACCGTTTCAGAGAGAAGAGCTGCCAATGTGACGATCTGGCTTTAAGTCGATTCGATAACAAATGACGAAAACGGACGGGTTTCTCAGGTTTTTACTACATATGAACACTTTTCACATTCTCCCGTGCAACTCGGCTGCTAGTCCTCCTTACATGCAGAATCTTAAGGTCCTAGCTCATGTCCAAGGCACCAAAGCCAGCTAAAAAGTCAATAATCGATACGTAAAACTTGAATTGTACTACTTCTTACTGGCTATTACATCAATTTAGAAGCTTCATCTGTGTTCTACTATGGTGCTTTTAGTGTCGCCGCATACCGCAGCACGCGACATAGCTTCGCATGCGATAAGTACAACCGTTTCAGAGAGAAGAGCGGCCAATGTCACGATCCGGTTTTAAGTCGATTCGATTACAAATTACGAAAATGGACGGATTTCTCAGGTTTTTACTACATATGAACACTTTTCACATTCTCCCGTGCAACTCGGGTGCTAGTCCTCCTTTCATGCAGAATCTTAAGGTCCTAGCTCATGTCCAAGGCACCACAGCAAGCTAAAAAGTCAATAATCGATACCTAAAACTAGAATTGTACTACTTCTTACTGGCTATTACATCAAATTAGAAGCTTCATCTGTGTTCTACTATGGTGCTTTTAGTGTCTCCGCATTCCGCAGCACTCGACATAGCTTTGCAGACGATAAGTACAACCGTTTCAGAGAGAAGAGCGGCAAATGTGACGATCTGTCATTAAGTCGATTCGATAACAACTGACGAAAACAGACGTATTTCTCAGGTTTTTACTAAATATGAACACTTTTCACATTCTCCCGTGCAACTCGGCTGCTAGTCCTCCTTTCATGCAGAATCTTAAGGTCGTAGCTCATGTCCAAGGCACCACAGCCAGCTAAAAAGTCAATAATCGATACCTAAAACTTGAATTGTACTACTTCTTACTGGCTATTACATCAAATTAGAAGCTTCATCTGTGTTCTACTGTGGTGCTTTTAGTGTCTCCGCATACCGCAGCACGCGACATAGCTTTGCAGACGATAAGTACAACCGTTTCAGAGAGAAGAGCAGCCAATGTGACGATCTGGCATTAAGACTAATCGATAACCAATGACGAAAACGTACGGATTTCTCAGGTTTTTACTACATACGAACACTTTTCACATTCTCCCGTACAACTCGGCTGCTAGTCCTTCTTTCATGCAGAATCTTAAGGTCCTAGCTCATGTCCAAGGCACCAAAGCCAGCTACAAAGTCAATAATCGATACCTAAAACTTGAATTGTACTACATCTTACTGGCTATTACATCAACTTAGAAGCTTCATCTGTGTTCTACAATGGTGCTTTTAGTGTCTCTGCATACCGCAGCACGCGACATAGCTTTGCAGACTATAAGTACAACCGTTTAAAGGGGAGAGCGGCAAATGTGACGATCTGGCTTTAAGTCGATTCGATAACAACTGACGAAAACAGACGTATTTCTCAGGTTTTTACTACATATGAACACTTTTCACATTCTCCCGTGCAACTCGGCTGCTAGTCCTCCTTTCATGCAGAATCTTAAGGTCGTAGCTCATGTCCAAGGCACCACAGCCAGCTAAAAAGTCAATAATCGATAAGTAAAACTTGAATTGTACTACTTCTACTGGCTATTACATCAAATTAGAAGCTTCATCTGTGTTCTACAATGGTGCTTTTAGTGTCTCCGCAAACCGCAGCACGCGACATAGCTTTCAGACGATAAGTACAACCGTTTCAGAGAGAAGAGCTGCCAATGTGACGATCTGGCTTTAAGTCGATTCGATAACAAATGACGAAAACGGACGGGTTTCTCAGGTTTTTACTACATATGAACACTTTTCACATTCTCCCGTGCAACTCGGCTGCTAGTCCTCCTTACATGCAGAATCTTAAGGTCCTAGCTCATGTCCAAGGCACCAAAGCCAGCTAAAAAGTCAATAATCGATACGTAAAACTTGAATTGTACTACTTCTTACTGGCTATTACATCAATTTAGAAGCTTCATCTGTGTTCTTCTATGGTGCTTTTAGTGTCTCCGCATACCGCAGCACGCGACATAGCTTTGCAGACGATAAGTACAACCGTTTCAGAGAGAAGAGCGGCCAATGTCACGATCCGGTTTTAAGTCGATTCGATTACAAATTACGAAAATGGACGGATTTCTCAGGTTTTTACTACATATGAACACTTTTCACATTCTCCCGTGCAACTCGGGTGCTAGTCCTCCTTTCATGCAGAATCTTAAGGTCGTAGCTCATGTCCAAGGCACCACAGCAAGCTAAAAAGTCAATAATCGATACCTAAAACTAGAATTGTACTACTTCTTACTGGCTATTACATCAAATTAGAAGCTTCATCTGTGTTCTACTATGGTGCTTTTAGTGTCTCCGCATACCGCAGCACGCGACATAGCTTTGCAGACGATAAGTACAACCGTTTCAGAGAGAAGAGCAGCCAATGTGACGATCTGGCATTAAGACGAATCGATAACCAATGACGAAAACGTACGGATTTCTCAGGTTTTTACTACATACGAACACTTTTCACATTCTCCCGTACAACTCGGCTGCTAGTCCTTCTTTCATGCAGAATCTTAAGGTCCTAGCTCATGTCCAAGGCACCAAAGCCAGCTACAAAGTCAATAATCGATACCTAAAACTTGAATTGTACTACATCTTACTGGCTATTACATCAACTTAGAAGCTTCATCTGTGTTCTACTATGGTGCTTTTAGTGTCTCTGCATACCGCAGCACGCGACATAGCTTTGCAGACTATAAGTACAACCGTTTCAGAGAGAAGAGCGGCAAATGTGACGATCTGGCTTTAAGTCGATTCGATAACAACTGACGAAAACAGACGTATTTCTCAGGTTTTTACTACATATGAACACTTTTCACATTCTCTCGTGCAACTCGGCTGCTAGTCCTCCTTACATGCAGAATCTTAAGGTCGTAACTCATGTCCAAGGCACCACAGCCAGCTAAAAATTCAATAATCGATAAGTAAAACTTGAATTGTACTACTTCTACTGGCTATTACATCAAATTAGAAGCTTCATCTGTGTTCTACAATGGTGCTTTTAGTGTCTCCGCAAACCGCAGCACGCGACATAGCTTACAGACGATAAGTACAACCGTTTCAGAGAGAAGAGCTGCCAATGTGACGATCTGGCTTTAAGTCGATTCGATAACAAATGACGAAAACGGACGGGTTTCTCAGGTTTTTACTACATATGAACACTTTTCACATTCTCCCGTGCAACTCGGCTGCAAGTCCTCCTTTCATGCAGATTCTTAAGGTCCTAGCTCATGTCCAAGGCACCAAAGCCAGCTAAAAAGTCAATAATCGATATATAAAATTTAAATTGTACTACTTCTTACTAGCTATTACATCAACTTATAAGCTTCATCTGTGTTCTACTATGGTGCTTTTAGTGTCTCCACATACCGCAGCACGCGACATAGCTTTGCAGACGATAAGTACAACCGTTTCAGAGAGAAGAGCGGCCAATGTGACGATCTGGCTTTAAGTCGATTCGATAACAAATGAAGAAAACGGACGGATTTCTCAGGTTTTTACTACATATGAACACCTTTCACATTCTCCCGTGCAACTCGGCTGCTAGTCCTCCTTTCGTACAGAATCTTAAGGTAATAGCTCATGTCCAAGGCACCAAAGCCAGCTAAAAGTCAATAATCGATGGCTAAGACTTGAATTGTAGTACTTCTTACTGGCTATTACATCAACTTAGAAGCATCATCCGTGTTCTACTATGGTATTTTTAGTGTCTCCGCATACCGCAGCACACGACATAGCTTTGCAGACGATAAGTACAACCGTTTCAGAGAGAAGAGCGGCCAATGTGACGATCCGGCTTTAAGTCGATTCGATAACAAATGACGAAAATGGACGGATTTCACAGGTTTTTACTACATATGAAAACTTTTCACATCCTCCCGTGCAGCTCGGCTGCTCGTCCTCCTTTCATGCAGAATCTTAAGGTCCTAGCTCATGTCCAAGGCAAAAAAGCCAGCTAAAAAGTCAATAATCGATACCTAAAACTTGAGTTGTACTACTTCTTACTGGCTATTACATCAACTTAGAAGCTTCATCTGTGTTCCACCATGGTGCTTTTAGTGTCTCCACATACCGCAGCACGAGACATAGCTTTGCAGACGATAAGTACAACCGTTTCAGAGAGAAGAGCGGCCAATGTCACGATCTGGCTTTAGGTCGATTCGATAACAAATGACGAAAACGGAAGGATTTCTCAGGTTTTTAATACATATGAACACTTTTCACATTCTCCCATGCAACTCGGCTGCTAGTCCTCTTTTCATGCAGAATCTTAAGGTCCTAGCTCATGTGCAAGGCACCAAGGCCAGCTAAAAAGTCAATAATCGATACCTAAAACTTGAATTTTACTACTTCTTACTGGCTATTACATCAAATTAGAAGCTTCATCTGTGTTCTACAATGGTGCTTTTAGTGTCTCCGCAAACCGCAGCACGCGACATAGCTTTCAGACGATAAGTACAACCGTTTCAGAGAGAAGAGCTGCCAATGTGACGATCTGGCTTTAAGTCGATTCGATAACAAATGACGAAAACGGACGGGTTTCTCAGGTTTTTACTACATATGAACACTTTTCACATTCTCCCGTGCAACTCGGCTGCTAGTCCTCCTTACATGCAGAATCTTAAGGTCCTAGCTCACGTCCAAGGCACCAAAGCCAGCTAAAAAGTCAATAATCGATACGTAAAACTTGAATTGTACTACTTCTTACTGGCTATTACATCAATTTAGAAGCTTCATCTGTGTTCTACTATGGTGCTTTTAGTGTCTCCGCATACCGCAGCACGCGACATAGCTTTGCAGACGATAAGTACAACCGTTTCAGAGAGAAGAGCGGCCAATGTCACCATCCGGTTTTGAGTCGATTCGATTACAAATTACGAAAATGGACGGATTTCTCAGGTTTTTACTACATATGAACACTTTTCACATTCTCCCGTGCAACTCGGGTGCTAGTCCTCCTTTCATGCAGAATCTTAAGGTCCTAGCTCATGTCCAAGGCACCACAGCAAGCTAAAAAGTCAATAATCGATACCTAAAACTAGAATTTTACTACTTCTTACTGGCTATTACATCAAATTAGAAGCTTCATCTGTGTTCTACTATGGTGCTTTTAGTGTCTCCGCATACCGCAGCACGCGACATAACTTTGCAGACGATAAGTACAACCGTTTCAGAGAGAAGAGCAGCCAATGTGACGATCTGGCATTAAGACGAATCGATAACCAATGACGAAAACGTACGGATTTCTCAGGTTTTTACTACATACGAACACTTTTCACATTCTCCCGTACAACTCGGCTGCTAGTCCTTCTTTCATGCAGAATCTTAAGGTCCTAGCTCATGTCCAAGGCACCAAAGCCAGCTAAAAAGTCAATAATCGATATATAAAATTTAAATTGTACTACTTCTTACTAGCTATTACATCAACTTATAAGCTTCATCTGTGTTCTACTATGGTGCTTTTAGTGTCTCCACATACGGCAGCACGCGACATAGCTTTGCAGACGATAAGTACAACCGTTTCAGAGAGAAGAGCGGCCAATGTGACGATCTGGCTTTAAGTCGATTCGATAACAAATGAAGAAAACGGACGGATTTCTCAGGTTTTTACTACATATGAACACCTTTCACATTCTCCCGTGCAACTCGGCTGCTAGTCCTCCTTTCGTACAGAATCTTAAGGTAATAGCTCATGTCCAAGGCACCAAAGCCAGCTAAAAGTCAATAATCGATGCCTAAGACTTGAATTGTAGTACTTCTTACTGGCTATTACATCAACTTAGAAGCTTCATCCGTGTTCTACTATGGTATTTTTAGTGTCTCCGCATACCGCAGCACACGACATAGCTTTGCAGACGATAAGTACAACCGTTTCAGAGAGAAGAGCGGCCAATGTCACGATCCGGCTTTAAGTCGATTCGATAACAAATGACGAAAATGGACGGATTTCTCAGGTTTTTACTACATATGAAAACTTTTCACATCCTCCCGTGCAGCTCGGCTGCTCGTCCTCCTTTCATGCAGAATCTTAAGGTCCTAGCTCATGTCCAAGGCAAAAAAGCCAGCTAAAAAGTCAATAATCGATACCTAAAACTTGAGTTGTACTACTTCTTACTGGCTATTACATCAACTTAGAAGCTTCATCTGTGTTCCACCATGGTGCTTTTAGTGTCTCCACATACCGCAGCACGAGACATAGCTTTGCAGACGATAAGTACAAACGTTTCAGAGAGAAGAGCGGCCAATGTGACGATCTGGCTTTAAGTCGATTCGATAACAAATGACGAAAACGGTCAAATTTCTCAGGTTTTTACTACATATGAACACTTTTCACATTCTCCCGTACAACTCGGCTGCTAGTCCTCTTTTCATGCAGATTCTTAAGGTCCTAGCTCATGTGCAAGGCACCAAAGCCAGCTAAAAAGTCAATAATCGATACCTAAAACTTGAATTTTACTACTTCTTACTGGCTATTACATCAAATTAGAAGCTTCATCTGTGTTCTACAATGGTGCTTTTAGTGTCTCCGCAAACCGCAGCACGCGACATAGCTTTCAGACGATAAGTACAACCGTTTCAGAGAGAAGAGCTGCCAATGTGACGATCTGGCTTTAAGTCGATTCGATAACAAATGACGAAAACGGACGGGTTTCTCAGGTTTTTACTACATATGAACACTTTTCACATTCTCCCGTGCAACTCGGCTGCAAGTCCTCCATTCATGCAGATTCTTAAGGTCCTAGCTCATGTCCAAGGCACCAAAGCCAGGTAAAAAGTCAATAATCGATATATAAAATTTAAATTGTACTACTTCTTACTAGCTATTACATCAACTTATAAGCTTCATCTGTGTTCTACTATGGTGCTTTTAGTGTCTCCACATACCGCAGCACGCGACATAGCTTTGCAGACGATAAGTACAATCGTTTCAGAGAGAAGAGCGGCCAATGTGACGATCTGGCTTTAAGTCGATTCGATAACAAATGAAGAAAACGGACGGATTTCTCAGGTTTTTACTACATATGAACACCTTTCACATTCTCCCGTGCAACTCGGCTGCTAGTCCTCCTTTCGTACAGAATCTTAAGGTAATAGCTCATGTCCAAGGCACCAAAGCCAGCTAAAAGTCAATAATCGATGCCCAAGACTTGAATTGTAGTACTTCTTACTGGCTATTACATCAACTTAGAAGCTTCATCCGTGTTCTACTATGGTATTTTTAGTGTCTCCGCATACCGCAGCACACGACATAGCTTTGCAGACGATAAGTACAACCGTTTCAGAGAGAAGAGTGGCCAATGTGACGATCCGGCTTTAAGTCGATTCGATAACAAATGACGAAAATGGACGGATTTCTCAGGTTTTTACTACATATGAAAACTTTTCACATCCTCCCGTGCAGCTCGGCTGCTCGTCCTCCTTTCATGCAGAATCTTAAGGTCCTAGCTCATGTCCAAGGCAAAAAAGCCAGCTAAAAAGTCAATAATCGATACCTAAAACTTGAGTTGTACTACTTCTTACTGGCTATTACATCAACTTAGAAGCTTCATCTGTGTTCCACCATGGTGCTTTTAGTGTCTCCACATACCGCAGCACGAGACATACCTTTGCAGACGATAAGTACAACCGTTTCAGAGAGAAGAGCGGCCAATGTCACGATCTGGCTTTAGGTCGATTCGATAACAAATGACGAAAACGGAAGGATTTCTCAGGTTTTTAATACATATGAACACTTTTCACATTCTCCCGTGCAACTCGGCTGCTAGTCCTCTTTTCATGCAGAATCTTAAGGTCCTAGATCATGTGCAAGGCACCAAAGCCAGCTAAAAAGTCAATAATCGATACCTAAAACTTGAATTTTACTACTTCTTACTGGCTATTACATCAACTTAGAAGCTTCATCTGTGTTCTACTGTGGTGCTTTTAGTGTCTCCGCATACCGCAACACGCGACATAGCTTTGCAGACTATAAGTACAACCGTTTCAGAGAGAAGAGCGGCCCATGTGACGATCTGGCTTTAAGTCGAATCGATAACAAATGACGAAAACGGACGTATTTCTCAGGTTTTTAATACATATGAACACTTTTCACATTCTCCCGTGCAACTCGGCTGCTAGTCCTCTTTTCATGCAGAATCTTAAGGTCCTAGATCATGTGCAAGGCACCAAAGCCAGCTAAAAAGTCAATAATCGATACCTAAAACTTGAATTTTACTACTTCTTACTGGCTATTACATCAACTTAGAAGCTTCATCTGTGTTCTACTGTGGTGCTTTTAGTGTCTCCGCATACCGCAACACGCGACATAGCTTTGCAGACTATAAGTACAACCGTTTCAGAGAGAAGAGCGGCCCATGTGATGATCTGGCTTTAAGTCGAATCGATAACAAATGACGAAAACGGACGTATTTCTCAGGGTTTTACTACATATGAACTCTTTTCACATTCTCCCGTGCAACTAGGCTGCTACTCCTCCTTACATGCAGAATCTTAAGGTCCTAGCTCATGTCCAATGCACCAAAGCCATCTAAAAAGTCAATAATCGATATCTAAAATTCCAATTGTACTACTTCATACTAGTTATTACATCAACTTAGAAGCTTCATCTGTGTTCTACTATGTTGCTTTTAGTGTCTCCGCATACCGCAGCACGCGACATAGCTTTGCAGACGATAAGTACAACCGTTTCAGAGAGAAGAGCGGCCAATGTCACGATCCGGTTTTAAGTCGATTCGATAACAAATGACGAAAATGGACGGATTTCTCAGGTTTTTACTACATATGAAACCTTTTCACATCCTCCCGTGCAACTTGGCTGCTAGTCCTCCTTTCATGCAGAATCTTAAGGTCCTAGCTCATGTCCAAGGCACCAAAGCCAGCTAAAAAGTCAAAAATCGATACCTAAAACTTGAATTGTACTACCTCTTACTAGCTATTACATCAACTTAGAAGCTTCATCTGTGTTCTACTATGGTGCTTTTAGTGTCTCCACATACCGCAGCACGCGACATAGCTTTGCAGACGATAAGTACAACCGATTCAGAGAGAAGAGCAGCCAATGTGACGATCTGGTTTTAAGACGAATCGATAACCAATGACGAAAACGTACGGATTTCTCACGTTTTTACTACAATCGAACACTTTTCACATTCTCCCGTACAACTCGGCTGCTAGTCCTTCTTTCATGCAGAATCTTAAGGTCCTAGCTCATGTCCAAGGCACCAAAGCCAGCTACAAAGTCAATAATCGATACCTAATACTTGAATTGTACTACATCTTACTGGCTATTACATCAACTTAGAAGCTTCATCTGTGTTCTACTATGGTGCTTTTACTGGCTCTGCATACCGCAGCACGCGACATAGCTTTGCAGACTATAAGTACAACCGTTTCAGAGAGAAGAGCGGCAAATGTGACGATCTGTCATTAAGTCGATTCGATAACAACTGACGAAAACAGACGTATTTCTCAGGTTTTTACTACATATGAACACTTTTCACATTCTCCCGTGCAACTCGGCTGCTAGTTCTCCTTTCATGCAGAATCTTAAGGTCCTAGCTCATGTCCAAGGCACCAAAGCCAGGTAAAAAGTCAATAATCGATATATAAAATTTAAATTGTACTACTTCTTACTAGCTATTACATCAACTTATAAGCTTCATCTGTGTTCTACTATGGTGCCTTTAGTGTCTCCACATACCGCAGCACGCGACATAGCTTTGCAGACGATAAGTACAACCGTTTCAGAGAGAAGAGCGGCCAATGTCACGATCTGGCTTTAAGTCGATTCGATAACAAATGAAGAAAACGGACGGATTTTTCAGGTTTTTACTACATATGAACACCTTTCGCATTCTCCCGTGCAACTCGGCTGCTAGTCCTCCTTTCATACAGAATCTTAAGGTAATAGCTCATGTCCAAGGCACCAAACCCAGCTAAAAGTCAATAATCGATGCCTAAAACTTGAATTGTAGTACTTCATACTGGCTATTGCATCAACTTAGAAGCTTCATCCGTGTTCTACTATGGTATTTTTAGTGTCTCCGCATACCGCAGCACACGACATAGCTTTGCAGACGATAAGTACAACCGTTTCAGAGAGAAGAGCGGCAAATGTGACGATCTGTCTTTAAGTCGATTCGATAACAACTGACGAAAACAGACGTATTTCTCAGGTTTTTACTACATATGAACACTTTTCACATTCTCCCATGCAACGCGGCTGCTAGTCCTCCTTTCATGCAGAATCTTAAGGTCGTAGCTCATGTCCAAGGCACCACAGCCAGATAAAAAGTCAATAATCGATACCTAAAACTAGAATTGTACTACTTCTTACTGGCTATTACATCAAATTAGAAGCTTCATCTGTGTTCTACTATGGTGCTTTTAGTGTCTCCACATACCGCAGCACGCGACATAGCTTTGCAGACGATAAGTACAACCGTTTCAGAGAGAAGAGCGGCAAATGTGACGATCTGGCTTTAAGTCGATTCGATAACAACTGACGAAAACAGACGTATTTCTCAGGTTTTTACAACATATGAACACTTTTCACATTCTCCCGTGCAACTCGGCTGCTAGTCCTCCTTTCATGCAAAATCTTAAGGTCGTAGCTCATGTCCAAGGCACCACAGCCAGCTAAAAAGTCAATAATCGATAAGTAAAACTTGAATTGTACTACTTCTACTGGCTATTACATCAAATTAGAAGCTTCATCTGTGTTCTACAATGGTGCTTTTAGTGTCTCCGCAAACCGCAGCACGCGACATAGCTTTCAGACGATAAGTACAACCGTTTCAGAGAGAAGAGCTGCCAATGTGACGATCTGGCTTTAAGTCGATTCGATAACAAATGACGAAAGCGGACGGGTTTCTCAGGTTTTTACTACATATGAACACTTTTCACATTCTCCCATGCAACTCGGCTGCAAGTCCAACTTTCATGCAGATTCTTAAGGTCCTAGCTCATGTCCAAGGCACCAAAGCCAGCTAAAAAGTCAAAAATCGATACCTAAAACTTGAATTGTACTACTTCTTACTAGCTATTACATCAACTTATAAGCTTCATCTGTGTTCTACTATGGTGCTTTTAGTGTCTCCACATACCGCAGCACGCGACATAGCTTTGCAGACGATAAGTACAACCGTTTCCGAGAGAAGAGCGGCCAATGTGACGATCTGGCTATAAGTCGATTCGATAACAAATGAAGAAAACGGACGGATTTCTCAGGTTTTTACTACATTTGAACACCTTTCACATTCTCCCGTGCAACTCGGCTGCTAGTCCTCCTTTCATACAGAATCTTAAGGTAATAGCTCATGTCCAAGGCACCAAAGCCAGCTAAGAAGTCAATAATCGATACCTAAAACTTGAATTGTAGTACTTCATACTGGCTATTGCATCAACTTAGAAGCTTCATCCGTGTTCTACTATGGTATTTTCAGTGTCTCCGCATACCGCAGCACACGACATAGCTTTGCAGACGATAAGTACAACCGTTTCAGAGAGAAGAGCGGCAAATGTGACGATCTGTCTTTAAGTCGATTCGATAACAACTGACGAAAACAGACGTATTTCTCAGGTTTTTACTACATATGAACACTTTTCACATTCTCCCGTGCAACTCGGCTGCTAGTCCTCCTTTCATGCAGAATCTTAACGTCGTAGCTCATGTCCAAGGCACCACAGCCAGATAAAAAGTCAATAATCGATACCTAAAACTAGAATTGTACTACTTCTTACTGGCTATTACATCAAATTAGAAGCTTCATCTGTGTTCTACTATGGTGCTTTTAGTGTCTCCACATACCGCAGCACGCGACATAGCTTTGCAGACGATAAGTACAACCGTTTCAGAGAGAAGAGCGGCAAATGTGTTGATATGGCTTTAAGTCGATTCGATAACAACTGACGAAAACAGACGTATTTCTCAGGTTTTTACTACATATGAACACTTTTCACATTCTCCCGTGCAACTCGGCTGCTAGTCCTCCTTTCATGCAGAATCTTAAGGTCGTAGCTCATGTCCAAGGCACCACAGCCAGCTAAAAAGTTAATAATCGATAAGTAAAACTTGAATTGTACTACTTCTACTGGCTATTACATCAAATTAGAAGCTTCATCTGTGTTCTACAATGGTGCTTTTAGTGTCTCCGCAAACCGCAGCACGCGACATAGCTTTCAGACGATAAGTACAACCGTTTCAGAGAGAAGAGCTGCCAATGTGACGATCTGGCTTTAAGTCGATTCGATACCAAATGATGAAAACGGACGGGTTTCTCAGGTTTTTACTACATATGAACACTTTTCACATTCTCCCATGCAACTCGGCTGCAAGTCCTCCTTTCATGCAGATTCTTAAGGTCCTAGCTCATGTCCAAGGCACCAAAGCCAGCTAAAAAGTCAATAATCGATATATAAAATTTAAATTGTACTACTTCTTACTAGCTATTACATCAACTTATAAGCTTCATCTGTGTTCTACTATGGTGCTTTTAGTGTCTCCACATACCGCAGCACGTGACATAGCTTTGCAGACGATAAGTACAACCGTTTCCGAGAGAAGAGCGGCCAATGTGACGATCTGGCTATAAGTCGATTCGATAACAAATGAAGAAAACGGACGGATTTCTCAGGTTTTTACTACATTTGAACACATTTCACATTCTCGCGTGCAACTCGGCTGCTAGTCCTCCTTTCATACAGAATCTTAAGGTAATAGCTCATGTCCAAGGCACCAAAGCCAGCTAAAAGTCATAATCGATGCCTAAAACTTGAATTGTAGTACTTCTTACTGGCTATTACATCAACTTAGAAGCTTCATCCGTGTTCTACTATGGTATTTTTAGTGTCTCCGCATACCGCAGCACACGACATAGCTTTGCAGACGGTAAGTACAACCGTTTCAGAGAGAAGGGCGGACAATGTGACGATCTGGCTTTAAGTCGATTCGATAACAAAAGACGAAAACGGACGGATTTCTCAGGTTAATACTACATATTAACACATTTCACATTCTCCCATGCAACGTTTCTGCTAGTCCTCCTCCCATGCAGATTCGTAAGGTCCTAGCTCATGTCCAAGGCTCCAAAGCCAGCTAAAAAGTCAATAATCGATACCTAAAACTTGAATTGTACCACTTCTTACTGGCTATTACATCAACTTAGAAGCTTCATCTGTGTCCTACTATGGTGATTTTAGTGTCTCCACATACCACAGCATGCGACATAGCTTTGCAGACGATAATTACAACCGTTTCAGAGAGAAGAGCGGCCAATGTGACGATCTGGCTTTAAGTCGATTCGTTAACAAATGACGAAAACGGACGGTATTCTCAGGTTTTTACTACATATGAACACTTTTCACATTCTCCCGTGCAACTCGGCTGCTAGTTCTCCTTTCATGCCGAATCTTAAGGTCCTAGCTCATGTCCAAGGCACCAAAGCCAGCTAAAAGTCAATAATCGATGCCCAAATCTTTAATTGTACTACTTCTTACTGGCCATTACATCAACTTAGAAGCTTCATCTGTGTTCTACTATGGTTATTTTAGTGTCTCCGCATACAGCAGCACGCGACATAGCTTTGCAGACGATAAGTACAACCGTTTCAGAGAGAAGAGCGGCCAATGTGACGATCTGGCTTTAAGTCGATTCGATAACAAATGACGAAAATGGACGGATTTCTCAGGTTTTTACTACATATGAAAACTTTTCACATCCTCCCATGCATTTCGGCTGCTCGTCCTCCTTTCATGCAGAATCTTAAGGTCCTAGCTCATGTCCAAGGCAAAAAAGCCAGCTAAAAAGTCAATAATCGATACCTAAAACTTGAGTTGTACTACTTCTTACTGGCTATTACATCAACTTAGAAGCTTCATCTGTGTTCCACCATGGTGCTTTTAGTGTCTCCACATACCGCAGCACGAGACATAGCTTTGCAGACGATAAGTACAACCGTTTCAGAGAGAAGAGCGGCCAATGTCACGATCTGGCTTTAGGTCGATTCGATAACAAATGACGAAAACGGAAGGATTTCTCAGGTTTTTAATACATATGAACACTTTTCATATTCTCGCAGGCAAGTCAGCTGCTAGTCCTCCTTTCATGCAGAATCTTAAGGTCCTAGCTCATGTCCAAGGCACCAAAGCCTGCTAAAAAGTCAATAATCGATACCTAAAACTTGAATTGTACTACCTCTTACTAGCTATTACATCAACTTAGAAGCATCATCTGTGATCTACTATGCAGCTTTTAGTGTCTCCGCATACTGCAGCACGCGACATAGCTTTGCAGACGATAAGTACAACCGTTTCAGAGAGAAGAGCGGCCAATGTCACGATCCGGTTTTAAGTCGATTCGATAACAAATGACGCAAATGGACGTATTTCTCAGGTTTTTACTACATATGAACACTTTTCACATTCTCCCGTGCAACTCGGCTGCTAGTCCTCCTTTCATGCAGAATCTTAACGTCGTAGCTCATGTCCAAGGCACCACAGCCAGATAAAAAGTCAATAATCGATACCTAAAACTAGAATTGTACTACTTCTTACTGGCTATTACATCAAATTAGAAGCTTCATCTGTGTTCTACTATGGTGCTTTTAGTGTCTCCACATACCGCAGCACGCGACATAGCTTTGCAGACGATAAGTACAACCGTTTCAGAGAGAAGAGCGGCAAATGTGTTGATATGGCTTTAAGTCGATTCGATAACAACTGACGAAAACAGACGTATTTCTCAGGTTTTTACTACATATGAACACTTTTCACATTCTCCCGTGCAACTCGGCTGCTAGTCCTCCTTTCATGCAGAATCTTAAGGTCGTAGCTCATGTCCAAGGCACCACAGCCAGCTAAAAAGTTAATAATCGATAAGTAAAACTTGAATTGTACTACTTCTACTGGCTATTACATCAAATTAGAAGCTTCATCTGTGTTCTACAATGGTGCTTTTAGTGTCTCCGCAAACCGCAGCACGCGACATAGCTTTCAGACGATAAGTACAACCGTTTCAGAGAGAAGAGCTGCCAATGTGACGATCTGGCTTTAAGTCGATTCGATACCAAATGATGAAAACGGACGGGTTTCTCAGGTTTTTACTACATATGAACACTTTTCACATTCTCCCATGCAACTCGGCTGCAAGTCCTCCTTTCATGCAGATTCTTAAGGTCCTAGCTCATGTCCAAGGCACCAAAGCCAGCTAAAAAGTCAATAATCGATATATAAAATTTAAATTGTACTACTTCTTACTAGCTATTACATCAACTTATAAGCTTCATCTGTGTTCTACTATGGTGCTTTTAGTGTCTCCACATACCGCAGCACGTGACATAGCTTTGCAGACGATAAGTACAACCGTTTCCGAGAGAAGAGCGGCCAATGTGACGATCTGGCTATAAGTCGATTCGATAACAAATGAAGAAAACGGACGGATTTCTCAGGTTTTTACTACATTTGAACACATTTCACATTCTCGCGTGCAACTCGGCTGCTAGTCCTCCTTTCATACAGAATCTTAAGGTAATAGCTCATGTCCAAGGCACCAAAGCCAGCTAAAAGTCATAATCGATGCCTAAAACTTGAATTGTAGTACTTCTTACTGGCTATTACATCAACTTAGAAGCTTCATCCGTGTTCTACTATGGTATTTTTAGTGTCTCCGCATACCGCAGCACACGACATAGCTTTGCAGACGGTAAGTACAACCGTTTCAGAGAGAAGGGCGGACAATGTGACGATCTGGCTTTAAGTCGATTCGATAACAAAAGACGAAAACGGACGGATTTCTCAGGTTAATACTACATATTAACACATTTCACATTCTCCCATGCAACGTTTCTGCTAGTCCTCCTCTCATGCAGATTCGTAAGGTCCTAGCTCATGTCCAAGGCTCCAAAGCCAGCTAAAAAGTCAATAATCGATACCTAAAACTTGAATTGTACCACTTCTTACTGGCTATTACATCAACTTAGAAGCTTCATCTGTGTCCTACTATGGTGATTTTAGTGTCTCCACATACCACAGCATGCGACATAGCTTTGCAGACGATAATTACAACCGTTTCAGAGAGAAGAGCGGCCAATGTGACGATCTGGCTTTAAGTCGATTCGTTAACAAATGACGAAAACGGACGGTATTCTCAGGTTTTTACTACATATGAACACTTTTCACATTCTCCCGTGCAACTCGGCTGCTAGTTCTCCTTTCATGCCGAATCTTAAGGTCCTAGCTCATGTCCAAGGCACCAAAGCCAGCTAAAAGTCAATAATCGATGCCCAAATCTTTAATTGTACTACTTCTTACTGGCCATTACATCAACTTAGAAGCTTCATCTGTGTTCTACTATGGTTATTTTAGTGTCTCCGCATACAGCAGCACGCGACATAGCTTTGCAGACGATAAGTACAACCGTTTCAGAGAGAAGAGCGGCCAATGTGACGATCTGGCTTTAAGTCGATTCGATAACAAATGACGAAAATGGACGGATTTCTCAGGTTTTTACTACATATGAAAACTTTTCACATCCTCCCATGCATTTCGGCTGCTCGTCCTCCTTTCATGCAGAATCTTAAGGTCCTAGCTCATGTCCAAGGCAAAAAAGCCAGCTAAAAAGTCAATAATCGATACCTAAAACTTGAGTTGTACTACTTCTTACTGGCTATTACATCAACTTAGAAGCTTCATCTGTGTTCCACCATGGTGCTTTTAGTGTCTCCACATACCGCAGCACGAGACATAGCTTTGCAGACGATAAGTACAACCGTTTCAGAGAGAAGAGCGGCCAATGTCACGATCTGGCTTTAGGTCGATTCGATAACAAATGACGAAAACGGAAGGATTTCTCAGGTTTTTAATACATATGAACACTTTTCATATTCTCGCAGGCAAGTCAGCTGCTAGTCCTCCTTTCATGCAGAATCTTAAGGTCCTAGCTCATGTCCAAGGCACCAAAGCCTGCTAAAAAGTCAATAATCGATACCTAAAACTTGAATTGTACTACCTCTTACTAGCTATTACATCAACTTAGAAGCATCATCTGTGATCTACTATGCAGCTTTTAGTGTCTCCGCATACTGCAGCACGCGACATAGCTTTGCAGACGATAAGTACAACCGTTTCAGAGAGAAGAGCGGCCAATGTCACGATCCGGTTTTAAGTCGATTCGATAACAAATGACGCAAATGGACGGATTTCTCAGGTTTTTACTACATATGAAACCTTTTCACATCCTCCCGTGCAATTTGGCTGCTAGTCCTCCTTTCATGCAGAATCTTAAGGTCCTAGCTCATGTCCAAGGCACCAAAGCCAGCTAAAAAGTCAAAAATCGATACCTAAAACTTGAATTGTACTACCTCTTACTAGCTATTACATCAACTTAGAAGCTTCATCTGTGTTCTACTATGGTGCTTTTAGTGTCTCCGCAAACCGCAGCACGCGACATAGCTTTCAGACGATAAGTACAACCGTTTCCGAGAGAAGAGCGGCCAATGTGACGATCTGGCTATAAGTCGATTCGATAACAAATGAAGAAAACGGACGGATTTCTCAGGTTTTTACTACGTTTGAACACCTTTCACATTCTCCCGTGCAACTCGGCTGCTAGTCCTCCTTTCATACAGAATCTTAAGGTAATAGCTCATGTCCAAGGCACCAAAGCCAGCTAAAAGTCATAATCGATGCCTAAAACTTGAATTGTAGTACTTCTTACTGGCTATTACATCAACTTAGAAGCTTCATCCGTGTTCTACTATGGTATTTTTAGTGTCTCCGCATACCGCAGCACACGACATAGCTTTGCAGACGGTAAGTACAACCGTTTCAGAGAGAAGGGCGGACAATGTGACGATCTGGCTTTAAGTCGATTCGATAACAAAAGACGAAAACGGACGGATTTCTCAGGTTAATACTACATATTAACACATTTCACATTCTCCCATGCAACGTTTCTGCTAGTCCTCCTCTCATGCAGATTCGTAAGGTCCTAG
Organism: Schistocerca gregaria; assembly: GCF_023897955.1. Taxonomy (NCBI): domain Eukaryota; kingdom Metazoa; phylum Arthropoda; class Insecta; order Orthoptera; family Acrididae; genus Schistocerca; species Schistocerca gregaria. The sequence goes on from NW_026061919.1 coordinate 383,394, forward strand.
CTCATGTCCAAGGCTCCAAAGCCAGCTAAAAAGTCAATAATCGATACCTAAAACTTGAATTGTACCACTTCTTACTGGCTATTACATCAACTTAGAAGCTTCATCTGTGTCCTACTATGGTGATTTTAGTGTCTCCACATACCACAGCATGCGACATAGCTTTGCAGACGATAATAACAACCGTTTCAGAGAGAAGAGCGGCCAATGTGACGATCTGGCTTTAAGTCGATTCGTTAACAAATGACGAAAACGGACGGTATTCTCAGGTTTTTACTACATATGAACACTTTTCACATTCTCCCGTGCAACTCGGCTGCTAGTCCTCCTTTCATGCCGAATCTTAAGGTCCTAGCTCATGTCCAAGGCACCAAAGCCAGCTAAAAAGTCAATAATCGATGCCCAAATCTTTAATTGTACTACTTCTTACTGGCCATTACATCAACTTAGAAGCTTCATCTGTGTTCTACTATGGTTATTTTAGTGTCTCCGCATACAGCAGCACGCGACATAGCTTTGCAGACGATAAGTACAACCGTTTCAGAGAGAAGAGCGGCCAATGTGACGATCTGGCTTTAAGTCGATTCGATAACAAATGACGAAATTGGACGGATTTCTCAGGTTTTTACTACATATGAAAACTTTTCACATCCTCCCGTGCAGCTCGGCTGCTCGTCCTCCTTTCATGCAGAATCTTAAGGTCCTAGCTCATGTCCAAGGCAAAAAAGCCAGCTAAAAAGTCAATAATCGATACCTAAAACTTGAGTTGTACTACTTCTTACTGGCTATTACATCAACTTAGAAGCTTCATCTGTGTTCCACCATGGTGCTTTTAGTGTCTCCACATACCGCAGCACGAGACATAGCTTTGCAGACGATAAGTACAACCGTTTCAGAGAGAAGAGCGGCCAATGTCACGATCTGGCTTTAGGTCGATTCGATAACAAATGACGAAAACGGAAGGATTTCTCAGGTTTTTAATACATATGAATACTTTTCATATTCTCGCAGGCAAGTCAGCTGCTAGTCCTCCTTTCATGCAGAATCTTAAGGTCCTAGCTCATGTCCAAGGCACCAAAGCCTGCTAAAAAGTCAATAATCGATACCTAAAACTTGAATTGTACTACCTCTTACTAGCTATTACATCAACTTAGAAGCATCATCTGTGATCTACTATGCAGCTTTTAGTGTCTCCGCATACTGCAGCACGCGACATAGCTTTGCAGACGATAAGTACAACCGTTTCAGAGAGAAGAGCGGGCAATATCACGATCCGGTTTTAAGTCGATTCGTTAACAAATGACGAAAATGGACGGATTTCTCAGGTTTTTACTACATATGAAACCTTTTCACATCCTCCCGTGCAACTTGGCTGCTAGTCCTCCTTTCATGCAGAATCTTAAGGTCCTAGCTCATGTCCAAGGCACCAAAGCCAGCTAAAAAGTCAAAAATCGATACCTAAAACTTGAATTGTACTACCTCTTACTAGCTATTACATCAACTTAGAAGCTTCATCTGTGTTCTACTATGGTGCTTTTAGTGTCTCCACATACCGCAGCACGCGACATAGCTTTGCAGACGATAAGTACAACCGATTCAGAGAGAAGAGCAGCCAATGTGACGATCTGGTTTTAAGACGAATCGATAACCAATGCCGAAAACGTACGGATTTCTCACGTTTTTACTACAATCGAACACTTTTCACATTCTCCCGTACAACTCGGCTGCTAGTCCTTCTTTCATGCAGAATCTTAAGGTCCTAGCTCATGTCCAAGGCACCAAAGCCAGCTACAAAGTCAATAATCGATACCTAATACTTGAATTGTACTACATCTTACTGGCTATTACATCAACTTAGAAGCTTCATCTGTGTTCTACTATGGTGCTTTTACTGGCTCTGCATACCGCAGCACGCGACATAGCTTTGCAGACTATAAGTACAACCGTTTCAGAGAGAAGAGCGGCAAATGTGACGATCTGTCATTAAGTCGATTCGATAACAACTGACGAAAACAGACGTATTTCTCAGGTTTTTACTACATATGAACACTTTTTACATTCTCCCGTGCAACTCAGCTGCTAGTCCTCCTTTCATGCACAATCTTAAGGTCGTAGCTCATGTCCAAGGCACCACAGCCAGCTAAAAAGTCAATAATCGATAAGTAAAACTTGAATTGTACTACTTCTACTGTCTATTACATCAAATTAGAAGCTTCATCTGTGTTCTACTATGGTGCTTTTAGTGTCTCCGCAAACCGCAGCACGCGACATAGCTTTCAGACGATAAGTACAACCGTTTCAGAGAGAAGAGCTGCCAATGTGACGCTCTGGCTTTAAGTCGATTCGATAACAAATGAAGAAAACGGAAGGGTTTCTCAGGTTTTTACTACATATGAACACTTTTCACATTCTCCCATGAAACTCGGCTGCAAGTCCTCCTTTCATGCAGATTCTTAAGGTCCTAGCTCATGTCCAAGGCACCAAAGCCAGCTAAAAAGTCAATAATCGATATATAAAATTTAAATTGTACTACTTCTTACTAGCTATTACATCAACTTAGAAGCTTCATCTGTGTTCTACTATGGTGCCTTTAGTGTCTCCACATACCGCAGCACGCGACATAGCTTTGCAGACGATAAGTACAACCGATTCAGAGAGAAGAACGGCCAATGTCACGATCCGGTTTTAAGTCGATTCGATAACAAATGACGAAAATGGACGGATTTCTCAGGTTTTTACCACATATGAACACCTTTCACATTCTCCCGTGCAACTCGGCTGCTAATCCTCCTTTCATAAAGAATCTTAAGGTAATAGCTCATGTCCAAGGCACCAAACCCAGCTAAAAGTCAATAATCGATGCCTAAAACTTGAATTGTAGTACTTCATACTGGCTATTGCATCAACTTAGAAGCTTCATCCGTGTTCTACTATGGTATTTTTAGTGTCTCCGCATACCGCAGCACACGACATAGCTTTGCAGACGATAAGTACAACCGTTTCAGAGAGAAGAGCGGCAAATGTGACGATCTGGCTTTAAGTCGATTCGATAACAACTGACGAAAACAGACGTATTTCTCAGGTTTTTACTACATATGAACACTTTTCACATTCTCCCGTGCAACGCGGCTGCTAGTCCTCCTTTCATGGAGAATCTTAAGGTCGTAGCTCATGTCCAAGGCACCACAGCCAGATAAAAAGTCAATAATCGATACCTAAAACTAGAATTGTACTACTTCTTACTGGCTATTACATCAAATTAGAAGCTTCATCTGAGTTCTACTATGGTGCTTTTAGTGTCTCCACATACCGCAGCACGCGACATAGCTTTGCAGACGATAAGTACAACCGTTTCAGAGAGAAGAGCGGCAAATGTGACGATCTGGCTTTAAGTCGATTCGATAACAACTGACGAAAACAGACGTATTTCTCAGGTTTTTACTACATATGAACACTTTTCACATTCTCCCGTGCAACTCGGCTGCTAGTCCTCCTTTCATGCAGAATCTTAAGGTCGTAGCTCATGTCCAAGGCACCACAGCCAGCTAAAAAGTCAATAATCGATAAGTAAAACTTGAATTGTACTACTTCTACTGGCTATTACATCAAATTAGAAGCTTCATCTGTGTTCTACAATGGTGCTTTTAGTGTCTCCGCAAACCGCAGCACGCGACATAGCTTTCAGACGATAAGTACAACCGTTTCAGAGAGAAGAGCTGCCAATGTGACGATCTGGCTTTAAGTCGATTCGATAACAAATGACGAAAACGGACGGGTTTCTCAGGTTTTTACTACATATGAACACTTTTCACATTCTCCCATGCAACTCGGCTGCAAGTCCAACTTTCATGCAGATTCTTAAGGCCCTAGCTCATGTCCAAGGCACCAAAGCCAGCTAAAAAGTCAATAATCGATATATAAAATTTAAATTGTACTACTTCTTACTAGCTATTACATCAACTTATAAGCTTCATCTGTGTTCTACTATGGTGCTTTTAGTGTCTCCACATACCGCAGCACGCGACATAGCTTTGCAGACGATAAGTACAACCGTTTCCGAGAGAAGAGCGGCCAATGTGACGATCTGGCTATAAGTCGATTCGATAACAAATGAAGAAAACGGACGGATTTCTCAGGTTTTTACTACATTTGAACACCTTTCACATTCTCCCGTGCAACTCGGCTGCTAGTCCTCCTTTCATACAGAATCTTAAGGTAATAGCTCATGTCCAAGGCACCAAAGCCAGCTAAAAGTCATAATCGATGCCTAAAACTTGAATTGTAGTACTTCTTACTGGCTATTACATCAACTTAGAAGCTTCACCCGTGTTCAACTATGGTATTTTTAGTGTCTCCGCATACCGCAGCACGCGACATAGCTTTGCAGACGGTAAGTACAACCGTTTCAGAGAGAAGGGCGGACAATGTGACGATCTGGCTTTAAGTCGATTCGATAACAAAAGACGAAAACGGACGGATTTCTCAGGTTAATACTACATATTAACACATTTCACATTCTCCCATGCAACGTTTCTGCTAGTCCTCCTCTCATGCAGATTCGTAAGGTCCTAGCTCATGTCCAAGGCTCCAAGGCAGCTAAAAAGTCAATAATCGATACCTAAAACTTGAATTGTACCACTTCTTACTGGCTATTACATCAACTTAGAAGCTTCATCTGTGTCCTACTATGGTGATTTTAGTGTCTCCGCATACCACAGCATGCGACATAGCTTTGCAGACGATAATTACAACCGTTTCAGAGAGAAGAGCGGCCAATGTGACGATCTGGCTTTAAGTCGATTCGTTAACAAATGACGAAAACGGACGGTATTCTCAGGTTTTTACTACATATGAACACTTTTCACATTCTCCCGTACAACGCGGCTGCTAGTCCTCCTTTCATGCAGAATCTTAAGGTCCTAGCTCATGTCCAAGGCACCAAAGCCAGCTAAGAAGTCAATAATCGATACCTAAAACTTGAATTGTAGTACTTCATACTGGCTATTGCATCAACTTAGAAGCTTCATCCGTGTTCTACTATGGTATTTTCAGTGTCTCCGCATACCGCAGCACACGACATAGCTTTGCAGACGATAAGTACAACCGTTTCAGAGAGAAGAGCGGCAAATGTGACGATCTGTCTTTAAGTCGATTCGATAACAACCTACGAAAACAGACGTATTTCTCAGGTTTTTACTACATATGAACACTTTTCACATTCTCCCGTGCAACTCGGCTGCTAGTCCTCCTTTCATGCAGAATCTTAAGGTCGTAGCTCATGTCCAAGGCACCACAGCCAGATAAAAAGTCAATAATCGATACCTAAAACTAGAATTGTACTACTTCTTACTGGCTATTACATCAAATTAGAAGCTTCATCTGTGTTCTACTATGGTGCTTTTAGTGTCTCCACATACCGCAGCACGCGACATAGCTTTGCAGACGATAAGTACAACCGTTTCAGAGAGAAGAGCGGCAAATGTGTCGATATGGCTTTAAGTCGATTCGATAACAACTGACGAAAACAGACGTATTTCTCAGGTTTTTACTACATATGAACACTTTTCACATTCTCCCGTGCAACTCGGCTGCTAGTCCTCCTTTCATGCAGAATCTTAAGGTCGTAGCTCATGTCCAAGGCACCACAGCCAGCTAAAAAGTTAATAATCGATAAGTAAAACTTGAATTGTACTACTTCTACTGGCTATTACATCAAATTAGAAGCTTCATCTGTGTTCTACAATGATGCTTTTAGTGTCTCCGCAAACCGCAGCACGCGACATAGCTTTCAGACGATAAGTACAACCGTTTCAGAGAGAAGAGCTGCCAATGTGACGATCTGGCTTTAAGTCGATTCGATACCAAATGATGAAAACGGACGGGTTTCTCAGGTTTTTACTACATATGAACACTTTTCACATTCTCCCATGCAACTCGGCTGCAAGTCCTCCTTTCATGCAGATTCTTAAGGTCCTAGCTCATGTCCAAGGCACCAAAGCCAGCTAAAAAGTCAATAATCGATATATAAAATTTAAATTGTACTACTTCTTACTAGCTATTACATCAACTTATAAGCTTCATCTGTGTTCTACTATGGTGCTTTTAGTGTCTCCACATACCGCAGCACGCGACATAGCTTTGCAGACGATAAGTACAACCGTGTCCGAGAGAAGAGCGGCCAATGTGACGATCTGGCTATAAGTCGATTCGATAACAAATGAAGAAAACGGACGGATTTCTCAGGTTTTTACTACATTTGAACACCTTTCACATTCTCCCGTGCAACTCGGCTGCTAGTCCTCCTTTCATACAGAATCTTAAGGTAATAGCTCATGTCCAAGGCACCAAAGCCAGCTAAAAGTCATAATCGATGCCTAAAACTTGAATTGTAGTACTTCTTACTGGCTATTACATCAACTTAGAAGCTTCATCCGTATTCTACTATGGTATTTTTAGTGTCTCCGCATACCGCAGCACACGACATAGCTTTGCAGACGGTAAGTACAACCGTTTCAGAGAGAAGGGCGGACAATGTGACGATCTGGCTTTAAGTCGATTCGATAACAAAAGACGAAAACGGACGGATTTCTCAGGTTAATACTACATATTAACACATTTCACATTCTCCCATGCAACGTTTCTGCTAGTCCTCCTCTCATGCAGATTCGTAAGGTCCTAGCTCATGTCCAAGGCTCCAAGGCCAGCTAAAAAGTCAATAATCGATACCTAAAACTTGAATTGTACCTTCTTACTGACTATTACATCAACTTAGAAGCTTCATCTGTGTCCTACTATGGTGATTTTAGTGTCTCCGCATTCCACAGCATGCGACATAGCTTTGCAGACGATAATTACAACCGTTTCAGAGAGAAGAGCGGCCAATGTGACGATCTGGCTTTAAGTCGATTCGTTAACAAATGACGAAAACGGACGGATTTCTCAGGTTTTTACTACATATGAACACTTTTCACATTCTCCCGTGCAACTCGGCTGCTAGTCCTCCTTTCATGCCGAATCTTAAGGTCCTAGCTCATGTCCAAGGCACCAAAGCCAGCTAAAAAGTCAATAATCGATGCCCAAATCTTTAATTGTACTACTTCTTACTGGCCATTACATCAACTTAGAAGCTTCATCTGTGTTCTACTATGGTTACTTTAGTGTCTCCGCATACAGCAGCACGCGACATAGCTTTGCAGACGATAAGTACAACCGTTTCAGAGAGAAGAGCGGCCAATGTGACGATCTGGCTTTAAGTCGATTCGATAACAAATGACGAAAATGGACGGATTTCTCAGGTTTTTACTACATATGAAAACTTTTCACATCCTCCCGTGCAGCTCGGCTGCTCGTCCTCCTTTCATGCAGAATCTTAAGGTCCTAGCTCATGTCCAAGGCAAAAAAGCCAGCTAAAAAGTCAATAATCGATACCTAAAACTTGAGTTGTACTACTTCTTACTGGCTATTACATCAACTTAGAAGCTTCATCTGTGTTCCACCATGGTGCTTTCAGTGTCTCCACATACCGCAGCACGAGACATAGCTTTGCAGACGATAAGTACAACCGTTTCAGAGAGAAGAGCGGCCAATGTCACGATCTGGCTTTAGGTCGATTCGATAACAAATGACGAAAACGGAAGGATTTCTCAGGTTTTTAATACATATGAACACTTTTCATATTCTCGCAGGCAAGTCAGCTGCTAGTCCTCCTTTCATGCAGAATCTTAAGGTCCTAGCTCATGTCCAAGGCACCAAAGCCTGCTAAAAAGTCAATAATCGATACCTAAAACTTGAATTGTACTACCTCTTACTTGCTATTACATCAACTTAGAAGCATCATCTGTGATCTACTATGCAGCTTTTAGTGTCTCCGCATACTGCAGCACGCGACATAGCTTTGCAGACGATAAGTACAACCGTTTCAGAGAGAAGAGCGCCCAATGTGACGATCAGGCTTTAAGTCGATTCGATAACAAACGACGAAAACGGACGGATTTCTCAGGTTTTTACTACATATGAACACTTTTCGCATTCTCCCGTGCAACTCAGCTGCTAGGCCTCCTTTCATGCAGAATCTTAAGGTCTTAGCTCATGTCCAAGGCACCAAAGCCAGCTACTAAGTCAATAATCGATACCTAAAACTGGTATTGTACTAATTCTTACTGGCTATTACATCATCTTAGAAGCTTCATCTGTGTTCTACTATGGTGCTTTTAGTGTCTCGCAAACCGCAGCACGCGACATAGCTTTCAGATGATAAGTACAACCGTTTCAGAGAGAAGAGCGGCCAATGTGACGATCTGGCTTTAAGTCGATTCGATAACAAATAATGAAAACGGACGGGTTTCTCAGGTTTTTACTACATATGAACACTTTTCACATTCTCCCGTGCAACTCGGCTGCTAGTCCTCCTTTCATGCAGATTCTTAAGGTCCTAGCTCATGTTCAAGGCACCAAAGCCAGCTAAAAAGTCAATAATCGATATCTAAAATTTAAATTGTACTACTTTTTACTAGCTATTACATCAACTTAGAAGCTTCATCTGTGTTCTACTATGGTGCTTTTAGTGTCTCCACATACCGCAGCACGCGACATAGCTTTGCAGACGATAAGTACAACCGTTTCAGAGAGAAGGGTGGACAATGTGACAATCTGGCCTTAAGTCGATTCGATAACAAAAGACGGAAACGGACGCATTTCTCAGGTTAATACTACATATTAACACTTTTCACATTCTCCCGTGCAGCTCGGCTGCTAGTCCTCCTTTCATGCCGAATCTTAAGGTCCTAGCTCATGTCCAAGGCACCAAAGCCCGCTAAAAAGTCAATAATCGATACCTAAAACTTGAGTTGTACTACTTCTTACTGGCTATTACATCAACTTAGAAGCTTCATCTGTGTTCCACTATGGTGCTTTTAGTGTCTCCACATACCGCAGTACAAGACATAGCTTTGCAGACGATAAGTACAACCGTTTCAGAGAGAAGAGCGGCCAATGTCACGATCTGGCTTTAGGTCGATTCGATAACAAATGACGAAAACGGAAGGATTTCTCAGGTTTTTACTACATATAAACACTTTTCATATTCTCCCAGGCAAGTCAGCTGCTAGTCCTCCTTTCGTGCAGAATCTTTAGGTCCTAGCTCATGTCCAAGGCACGAAAGCCAGCTAAAAAGTCAATAAACGATACCTAAAACTTGAATTGTACTACCTCTTACTGGCTATTACATCAACTTAGAAGCTTCATCTGTGTTCTACTATGGTGCTTTTAGTGTCTCCACATACCGCAGCACTCGCCCTAGCTTTGCAGACGATAAGTACAACCGTTTCAGAGAGAAGAGCGGCCAATGTAACGACCTCGCTTTAAGACGATTCGATAACCAATGACGAAAACGTACGGATTTCACGGGTTTTTACTACATATGAACACTTTTCACATTCTCCCGTGCAACTTGGCTGCTAGTCCTCCTTTAATGCAGAATCTTAAGGTCCTACCTCATGTCCAAGGCACCAAAGCCAGCTAAAAAGTCAATAATCGATATCTAAAATTTCAATTGTACTACTTCTTACTAGCTATTACATCAACTTAGAAGCTTCATCTGTGTTCTACTATGCTGCTTTTAGTGTCTCCGCATACTGCAGCACGCGACATAGCTTTGCAGACGATAAGTACAACCGTTTCAGAGAGAAGGGCGCCCAATGTGACGATCAGGCTTTAAGTCGATTCGATAACAAACGACGAAAACGGACGGATTTCTCAGGTTTTTACTACATATGAACACTTTTCACATTCTCCCGTGCAACTCAGCTGCTAGCCCTCCTTTCATGCAGAATCTTAAGGTCCTAGCTCATGTGCAAGGCTCCAAAGCCAGCTAAAAAGTCAATAATCGATACCTAAAACTGGTATTGTACTAATTCTTACTGGCTATTACATCATCTTAGAAGCTTCATCTGTGTTCTACTATGGTGCTTTTAGTGTCTCCGCAAACCGCAGCACGGGACATAGTTTTCAGACGATAAGTACAGCCGTTTCAGAGAGAAGAGCGGCCAATGTGACGATATGGCTTTCAGTCGATTGGATAACAAATGACGAAAACGGACGGGTTTCTCAGGTTTTTACTACATATGAACACTTTTCACATTCTCCCGTGCAACTCGGCTGCTAGTCCTCCTTTCATGCAGATTCTTAAGGTCCTAGCTCATGTCCAAGGCACCAAAGCCAGCTAAAAAGTCAATAATCGATATATAAAATTTAAATTGTACTACTTCTTACTAGCTATTACATCAACTTAGAAGCTTCATCTGTGTACTACTATGGTGCTTTTAGTGTCTCCACATACCGCAGCACGTGACATCGCTTTGCAGACGATAAGTACAACCGTTTCAGAGAGAAGAGCTTCCAATGTGACGATATGGCTTTAAGTCGATTCGATAACAAATGACGAAAACGGACGGATTTCTCATGTTTTTACTACATATGAACACTTTTCACATTCTCCCGTGCAACTCGGCTGCTAGTCCTCCTTTCATACAGAATCTTAAGGTCCTAGCTCATGTCCAAGGCACCAAAGCCAGCTAAAAGTCAATAATCGATGCCTAAAACTTGAATTGTACTACTTATTACTGGCTATTACATCAACTTAGAAGCTTCATCTGTGTTCTACTATGGTATTTTTAGTGTCTCCGCATACCGCAACACACGACATAGCTTTGCAGACGATAAGTACAACCGTTTCAGAGAGAATGGCGGACAATGTGACGATCTGGCTTTAAGTCGATTCGATAACAAAAGACGAAAACGGACGGATTTCTCAGGTTTATTACTACATATTAACACATTTCACATTCTCCCGTGCTACTTTTCTGCTAGTCCTCCTCTCATGCAGATTCGTCAGTTCCTAGATCATGTCCAAGGCACCAAAGCCAGCTAAAAAGTCAATAATCGATACCTAAAACTTGAATTGTACCACTTCTTACTAGCTATTACATCAACTTAGAAGCTTCATCTGTGTCCTACTATGGTGATTTTAGTGTCTCTGCATACCACAGCATGCGACATAGCTTTGCAGACGATAAGTACAACCGTTTCAGAGAGAAGAGCTGCCAATGTGACGATCTGGCTTTAAGTCGGTTCGATAACAAATGACGAAAACGGACGGATTTCTCAGGTTTTTACTACATATGAACACTTTTCACATCCTCCCATGCAGCTCGGCTGCTAGTCCTCCTTTCATGCAGAATCTTAAGGTCCTAGCTCATGTCCAAGGCACCAAAGCCAGCTAAAAAGCCAATAATCGATACCTAAAACTTGAGTTGTACTACTTCTTACTGGCTATTACATCAACTTAGAAGCTTCATCTGTGTTCCACTATGGTGCTTTTAGTGTCTCCACGTACCGCAGCACGAGACATAGCTTTGCAGACGATAAGTACAACCGTTTCAGAGAGAAGAGCGATCAATGTCACGATTTGGCTTTAGGTCGATTCGATAACAAATGACGAAAACGGAAGGATTTCTCAGGTTTTTACTACATATGAACACTTTTCATATTCTCCCAGGCAAGTCAGCTGCTAGTCCTCCTTTCATGCAGAATCGTAAGGTCCTAGCTCATGTCCAAGGCACCAAAGCCAGCTAAAAAGTCAATAATCGATACCTAAAACTGGAATTGTACTACATCTTACTGGCTATTACATCAACCTAGAAGCTTCATCTGTGTTCTACTATGGTGCTTTTAGTGTCTCCGCATACCGCAGCACGCGACATAGCTTTCAGACGATAAGTACAGCCGTTTCAGAGAGAAGGGCGGACAATGTTACGATCTGGCCTTTAGTCGACTCGACAACAAAAGACGAAAACGGATGGATTTCTCAGATTAATACTACATATGAGCACATTTCACATTCTCCCGTGCAACTTTTCTGCTAGTCTCCCTCTCATGCAGATTCTTAGGGTCCTAGCTCATGTCCAAGGCACCAAAGCCAGCTAAAAAGTCAATAATCGATACCTAAAACTTGAATTGTACTATTTCTTACTGGCTATTACATCAACTTAGAAGCTTCATCTGTGTCCTACTATGGTGCTTTTAGTGTCTCCACATACCGCAGCACGCGACATAGCTTTGCAGACGATAAGTACAACCGTTTCAGAGAGAAGAGCGGCCAATGTTACGATCTGGCTTGAAGTCGATTCGATAATAAATGACGATAACGAACGGATTTCTCAGGTTTTTACTACATATGAACACTTGTCACATTCTCCCGTGCATCTCGGCTGCTAGTCCTCCTTTCATGCAGAATCTTAAGGTCGTAGCTCATGTCCAAGGCACCACAGCCAGCTAAAAAGTCAATAATCGATACCTAAAACTTGAGTTGTACTACTTCTTACTGGCTATTACATCAACTTAGAAGCTTCATCTGTGTTCCACTATGGTGCTTTTAGTGTCTCCACGTACCGCAGCACGCGACATAGCTTTGCAGACGATAAGTACAACCGTTTCAGAGAGAAGAGCGGCCAATGTGACGATCTGGCTTTAAGTCGATTCGATAACAAATGAAGAAAACGGACGGATTTCTCAGGTTTTTACTACATATGAACACCTTTCACATTCTCCCGTGCAACTCGGCTGCTAGTCCACCTTTCATACAGAATCATAAGGTAATAGCTCATGTCCAAGGCACCAAAGGCAGCTAAAAGTCAATAGTCGATGCCTAAAACTTGAATTGTAGTACTTCTTACTGGCTATTACATCAACTTAGGAGCTTCATCCGTGTTCTACTATGGTATTTTTAGTGTCTCCGCATACCGCAGCACACGACATAGCTTTGCAGACGATAAGTACAACAGTTTCAGAGAGAAGAGCGATAAATGTCACGATCTGGCTTTAAGTCGATTCGTTAACAAATGACGAAAACGGACGGATTTCTCAGGTTTTTACTACATATGAACACTTTTCACATTCTCCCGTGCAACTCGGCTGCTAGTCCTCCTTTCATGCCGAATCTTAAGGTCCTAGCTCATGTCCAAGGCACCAAAGCCAGCTAAAAAGCCAATAATCGATACCTAAAACTTGAGTTGTACTACTTCTTACTGGCTATTACATCAACTTAGAAGCTTCATCTGTGTTCCACTATGGTGCTTTTAGTGTCTCCACGTACCGCAGCACGAGACATAGCTTTGCAGACGATAAGTACAACCGTTTCAGAGAGAAGAGCGATCAATGTCACGATCTGGCTATAGGTCGATTCGATAACAAATGACGAAAACGGAAGGATTTCTCAGGTTTTTACTACATATGAACACTTTTCACATCCTCCCGTGCAGCTCGGCTGCTAGTCCTCCTTTCATGCAGAATCTTAAGGTCCTAGCTCATGTCCAAGGCACCAAAGCCAGCTAAAAAGCCAATAATCGATACCTAAAACTTGAGTTGTACTACTTCTTGCTGGCTATTACATCAACTTAGAAGCTTCATCTGTGTTCCACTATGGTGCTTTTAGTGTCTCCACGTACCGCAGCACGAGACATAGCTTTGCAGACGATAAGTACAACCGTTTCAGAGAGAAGAGCGATAAATGTCACGATCTGGCTATAGGTCGATTCGATAACAAATGACGAAAACGGAAGGATTTCTCAGGTTTTTACTACATATGAACACTTTTCATATTCTCCCAGGCAAGTCAGCTGCTAGTCCTCCTTTCATGCAGAATCTTAAGGTCCTAGCTCATGTCCAAGGCACCAAAGCCAGCTAAAAAGTCAATAATCGATACCTAAAACTGGAATTGTACTACTTCTTACTGGCTATTACATCAACTTAGAAGCTTCATCTGTGTTCTACTATGGTGCTTTTAGTGTCTCCGCATACCGCAGCACGCGACATAGCTTTCAGACGATAAGTACAGCCGTTTCAGAGAGAAGGGCGGACAATGTTACGATCTGGCCTTTTGTCGACTCGACAACAAAAGACGAAAACGGATGGATTTCTCAGGTTAATACTACATATGAGCACATTTCACATTCTCCCGTGCAACTTTTCTGCTAGTCTCCCTCTCATGCAGATTCTTAGGGTCCTAGCTCATGTCCAAGGCACCAAAGCCAGCTAAAAAGTCAATAATCGATACCTAAAACTTGAATTGTACTATTTCTTAATGGCTATTACATCAACTTAGAAGCTTCATCTGTGTCCTACTATGGTGCTTTTAGTGTCTCCACATACCGCAGCACGCGACATAGCTTTGCAGACGATAAGTACAACCGTTTCAGAGAGAAGAGCGGCCAATGTGACGATCTGGCTTGAAGTCGATTCGATAATATATGACGATAACGAACGGATTTCTCAGGTTTTTACTACATATGAACACTTGTCACATTCTCCCGTGCATCTCGGCTGCTAGTCCTCCTTTCATGCAGAATCTTAAGGTCGTAGCTCATGTCCAAGGCACCACAGCCAACTAAAAATTCAATAATCGATAAGTAAAACTTGAATTGTACTACTTCTACTGGCTATTACATCAAATTAGAAGCTTCATCTGTGTTCTACAATGGTGCTTTTAGTGTCTCCGCGAACCGCAGCACGCGACATAGCTTTCAGACGATAAGTACAACCGTTTCAGAGAGAAGAGCTGCCAAATTGACGATCTGGCTTTAAGTCGGTTCGATAACAAATGACGAAAACGGACGGATTTCTCAGGTTTTTACTACATATGAACACTTTTCACATCCTCCCGTGCAGCTCGGCTGCTAGTCCTCCTTTCATGCAGAATCTTAAGGTCCTAGCTCATGTCCAAGGCACCAAAGAAAGCTAAAAAGCCAATAATCGATACCTAAAACTTGAGTTGTACTACTTCTTACTGGCTATTACATCAACTTAGATGCTTCATATGTGTTCCACTATGGTGCTTTTAGTGTCTCCACGTACCGCAGCACGAGACATAGCTTTGCAGACGATAAGTACAACCGTTTCAGAGAGAAGAGCGATCAATGTCACGATCTGGCTTTAGGTCGATTCGATAACAAATGACGAAAACGGAAGGATTTCTCAGGTTTTATACTACATATGAACACTTTTCATATTCTCCCAGGCAAGTCAGCTGCTAGTCCTCCTTTCATGCAGAATCTTAAGGTCCTAGCTCATGTCCAAGGCACCAAAGCCAGCTAAAAAGTCAATAATCGATATATAAAGTTTAAATTGTACTACTTCTTACTAGCTATTACATCAACTTAGAAGCTTCATCTGTGTTCTACTATGGTGCTTTTAGTGTCTCCACATACCGCAGCACGCGACATAGCTTTGCAGACGACAAGTACAACCGTTTCAGAGAGAAGAGCGGCCAATGTGACGATCTGGCTTTAAGTTGATTCGATAACAAATGAAGAAAACGGACGGATTTCTCAGGTTTTTACTACATATGAACACCTTTCACATTCTCCCGTGCAACTCGGCTGCTAGTCCACCTTTCATACAGAATCTTAAGGTAATAGCTCATGTCCAAGGCACCAAAGGCAGCTAAAAGTCAATAATCGATGCCTAAAACTTGAATTGTAGTACTTCTTACTGGCTATTACATCAACTTAGAAGCTTCATCCGTGTTCTACTATGGTGATTTTAGTGTCTCCGCATACCACAGCATGCGACATAGCTTTGCAGACGATAAGTACAACCGTTTCAGAGAGAAGAGCGGCCAATGTGACGATCTGGCTTTAAGTCGATTCGTTAACAAATGACGAAAACGGACGGATTTCTCAGGTTTTTACTACATATGAACACTTTTCACATTCTCCCGTGCAACTCGGCTGCTAGTCCTCCTTTCATGCCGAATCTTAAGGTCCTAGCTCATGTCCAAGGCACCAAAGGCAGCTAAAAAGTCAATAATCGATGCCCAAATCTTGAATTGTACTACTTCTTACTGGCCATTACATCAACTTAGAAGCTTCATCTGTGTTCTACTATGGTTATTTTAATGTCTCCGCATACAGCAGCACGCGACATAGCTTTGCAGAAGATAAGTACAACCGTTTCAGAGAGAAGAGCGGCCAATGTGACGATCTGGCTTTAAGTCGATTCGATAACAAATGACGAAAATGGACGGATTTCTAGGGTTTTTACTACATATGAAAACTTTTCACATCCTCCCGTGCAGCTCGGCTGCTCGTCCTCCTTTCATGCAGAATCTTAAGGCCCTAGCTCATGTCCAAGGCACTGAAGCCAGCTAAAAAGTCAATAATCGATACCTAAAACTTGAGTTGTACTACTTCTTACTGGCTATTACATCAACTTAGAAGCTTCATCTCTGTTCTACTATGGTGCTTTTAGTGTCTCCACATACCGCAGCACTCGACATAGCTTTGCAGACGATAAGTACAACCGTTTCAGAGAGAAGAGCGGCCAATGTGACGACCTGGCTTTGTGACGATTCGATAACCAATGACGAAAACGTACGGATTTCTTGGGTTTTTACTACATATGAACACTTTTCACATTCTCCCATGCAACTCGGCTGCTAGTCCTCCTTTCATGCAGAATCTTAAGGTCCTAGCTTATGTCCAAGGCACCAAAGCCAGCTAAAAAGTCAATAATCGATATCTAAAATTTCAATTGTACTACTTCTTACTAGCTATTACATCAACTTAGAAGCTTCATCAGTGTTCTACTATGCTGCTTTTAGTGTCTCCGCATACTGCAGCACGCGACATAGCTTTGCAGACGATAAGTACAACCGTTTCAGAGAGAAGAGCGCCCAATGTGACGATCAGGCTTTAAGTCGATTCGATAACAAACGACGAAAACGGACGGGTTTCTCAGGTTTTTACTACATATGAACACTTTTCACATTCTCCCTTGCAACTCAGCTGCTAGCCCTCCTTTCATGCAGAATCTTAAGGTCCTAGCTCATGTCCAAGGCACCAAAGCCAGCTAATAAGTCGATAATCGATACCTAAAACTGGTATTGTACTAATTCTTACTGGCTATTACATCATCTTAGAAGCTTCATCTGTGTTCTACTATGGTTTTTTAGTGTCTCCGCATACCACAGCACGAGACATAGCTTTGCAGACGATAAGTACAACCGTTTCAGAGAGAAGAGCGGCCAATGTCACGGTCTGGCTTTAGGTCGATTCGATAACAAATGACGAAAACGGAAGGATTTCTCAGGTTTTTACTACATATGAACACTTTTCATATTCTCCCAGGCAAGTCAGCTGCTAGTCCTCCTTTCATGCAGAATCTTAAGGTCCTAGCTCATGTCCAAGGCACCAAAGCCAGATAAAAAGTCAATAATCGATACATAAAACTTGAATTGTACTACTTCTTACTAGCTATTACA
Source organism: Schistocerca gregaria (assembly GCF_023897955.1). Taxonomy (NCBI): domain Eukaryota; kingdom Metazoa; phylum Arthropoda; class Insecta; order Orthoptera; family Acrididae; genus Schistocerca; species Schistocerca gregaria. Next base: position 400,705 of record NW_026061919.1, read on the forward strand.
TCAACTTAGAAGCTTCATCTGTGTTCTACTATGCTGCTTTTTGTGTCTCCGCATACTGCAGCACGGGACATAGCTTTGCAGACGATAAGTGCAACCGTTTCAGAGAGAAGGGCGCCCAATGTGACGATCAGGCTTTAAGTCGATTCGATAACAAACGACGAAAACGGACGGATTTCTCAGGTTTTTACTACATATGAACACTTTTCACATTCTCCCGTGCAACTCAGCTGCTAGCCCTCCTTTCATGCAGAATCTTAAGGTCCTAGCTCATGTGCAAGGCTCCAAAGCCAGCTAAAAAGTCAATAATCGATACCTAAAACTGGTATGGTACTAATTCTTACTGGCTATTACATCATCTTAGAAGCTTCATCTGTGTTCTACTATGGTGCTTTTAGTGTCTCCGCAAACCGCAGCACGGGACATAGCTTTCAGACGATAAGTACAACCGTTTTAGAGAGAAGAGCGGCCAATGTGACGATCTGGCTTTAAGTCGATTCGATAACAAATGACGAAAACGGACGGATTTCTCATGTTTTTACTACATATGAACACTTTTCACATTCTCCCGTGCAACTCGGCTGCTAGTCCTCCTTTCATACAGAATCTTAAGGTCCTAGCTCATGTCCAAGGCACCAAAGCCAGCTAAAAGTCAATAATCGATGCCTAAAACTTGAATTGTACTACTTCTTACTGGCTATTACATCAACTTAGAAGCTTCATCCGTGTTCTACTGTGGTATTTTTAGTGTCTCCGCATACCGCAGCACACGACATAGCTTTGCAGACGATAAGTACAACCGTTTCAGAGAGAAGGGCGGACAATGTGACGATCTGGCTTTAAGTCGATTCGATAACAAAAGACGAAAACGGACGGATTTCTAAGGTTAATACTACATATTAACACATTTCACATTCTCCTGTGCAACTTTTCTGCTAGTACTCCTCTCATGCAGATTCGTAAGGTCCTAGCTCATGTCCAAGGCACCAAAGCCAGCTAAAAAGTCAATAATCGATACCTAAAACTTGAATTGTACCACTTCTTACTAGCTATTACATCAACTTAGAAGCTTCATCTGTGTCCTACTATGGTGATTTTAGTGTCTCTGCATACCACAGCATGCGACATAGCTTTGCAGACGATAAGTACAACCGTTTCAGAGAGAAGAGCTGCCAATGTGACGATCTGGCTTTAAGTCGGTTCGATATCAAATGACGAAAACGGACGGATTTCACAGGTTTTTACTACATATGAACACTTTTCACATCCTCCCGTGCAGCTCGGCTGCTAGTCCTCCTTTCATGCAGAATCTTAAGGTCCTAGCTCATGTACAAGGCAAAAAAGCCAGCTAAAAAGTCAATAATCGATACCTAAAACTTGAGTTGTACTACTTCTTACTGGCTATTACATCAACTTAGAAGCTTCATCTGTGTTCCACCATGGTGCTTTTAGTGTCTCCACATACCGCAGCACGAGACATAGCTTTGCAGACGATAAGTACAACCGTTTCAGAGAGAAGAGCGGCCAATGTCACGATCTGGCTTTAGGTCGATTCGATAACAAATGACGAAAACGGAAGGATTTCTCAGGTTTTTAATACATATGAACACTTTTCACATTCTCCCGTGCAACTCAGCTGCTAGCCCTCCTTTCATGCAGAATCTTAAGGTCCTAGCTCATGTGCAAGGCTCCAAAGCCAGCTAAAAAGTCAATAATCGATACCTAAAACTGGTATTGTACTAATTCTTACTGGCTATTACATCATCTTAGAAGCTTCATCTGTGTTCTACTATGGTGCTTTTAGTGTCTCCGCAAACCGCAGCACGGGACATAGCTTTCAGACGATAAGTACAACCGTTTTAGAGAGAAGAGCGGCCAATGTGACGATCTGGCTTTAAGTCGATTCGATAACAAATGACGAAAACGGACGGATTTCTCATGTTTTTACTACATATGAACACTTTTCACATTCTCCCGTGCAACTCGGCTGCTAGTCCTCCTTTCATACAGAATCTTAAGGTCCTAGCTCATGTCCAAGGCACCAAAGCCAGCTAAAAGTCAATAATCGATGCCTAAAACTTGAATTGTACTACTTCTTACTGGCTATTACATCAACTTAGAAGCTTCATCCGTGTTCTACTGTGGTATTTTTAGTGTCTCCGCATACCGCAGCACACGACATAGCTTTGCAGACGATAAGTACAACCGTTTCAGAGAGAAGGGCGGACAATGTGACGATCTGGCTTTAAGTCGATTCGATAACAAAAGACGAAAACGGACGGATTTCTAAGGTTAATACTACATATTAACACATTTCACATTCTCCTGTGCAACTTTTCCGCTAGTACTCCTCTCATGCAGATTCGTAAGGTCCTAGCTCATGTCCAAGGCACCAAAGCCAGCTAAAAAGTCAATAATCGATACCTAAAACTTGAATTGTACCACTTCTTACTAGCTATTACATCAACTTAGAAGCTTCATCTGTGTCCTGCTATGGTGATTTTAGTGTCTCTGCATACCACAGCATGCGACATAGCTTTGCAGACGATAAGTACAACCGTTTCAGAGAGAAGAGCTGCCAATGTGACGATCTGGCTTTAAGTCGGTTCGATATCAAATGACGAAAACGGACGGATTTCACAGGTTTTTACTACATATGAACACTTTTCACATCCTCCCGTGCAGCTCGGCTGCTAGTCCTCCTTTCATGCAGAATCTTAAGGTCCTAGCTCATGTACAAGGCAAAAAAGCCAGCTAAAAAGTCAATAATCGATACCTAAAACTTGAGTTGTACTACTTCTTACTGGCTATTACATCAACTTAGAAGCTTCATCTGTGTTCCACCATGGTGCTTTTAGTGTCTCCACATACCGCAGCACGAGACATAGCTTTGCAGACGATAAGTACAACCGTTTCAGAGAGAAGAGCGGCCAATGTCACGATCTGGCTTTAGGTCGATTCGATAACAAATGACGAAAACGGAAGGATTTCTCAGGTTTTTAATACATATGAACACTTTTCATATTCTCGCAGGCAAGTCAGCTGCTAGTCCTCCTTTCATGCAGAATCTTAAGGTCCTAGCTCATGTCCAAGGCACCAAAGCCAGCTAAAAAGTCAATAATCGATACCTAAAACTTGAATTGTACTACCTCTTACTGGCTATTACATCAACTTAGAAGCTTCATCTGTGTTCTACTATGGTGCTTCTAGTGTCTCCACATACCGCAGCACTCGACATAGCTTTGCAGACGATAAGTACAACCGTTTCAGAGAGAAGAGCGGCCAATGTGACGACCTGGCTTTAAGAAGATTCGATAACCAATGACGAAAACGTACGGATTTCTTGGGTTTTTACTACATATGAACACTTTTCACATTCTCCCATGCAACTCGGCTGCTAGTCCTCCTTTCATGCAGAATCTTAAGGTCCTAGCTCATGTCCAAGGCACCAAAGCCAGCTAAAAAGTCAATAATCGATATCTAAATTTTCAATTGTACTACTTCTTACTAGCTATTACATCAACTTAGAAGCTTCATCTGTGTTCTACTATGCTGCTTTTAGTGTCTCCGCATACTGCAGCACGAGACGTAGCTTCGCAGACGATAAGTACAACCGTTTCAGAGAGAAGAGCGCCCAATGTGACGATCAGGCTTTAAGTCGATTCGATAACAAACGACGAAAACGGACGGATTTCTCAGGTTTTTACTACATATGAACACTTTTCGCATTCTCCCATGCAACTCAGCTGCTAGCCCTCCTTTCATGCAGAATCTTAAGGTCCTAGGTCATGTCCAAGGCACCAAAGCCAGCTAATAAGTCAATAATCGATACCTAAAACTGGTATTGCACTAATTCTTACTGGCTATTACATCATCTTAGAAGCTTCATCTGTGTTCTACAATGGTCCTTTTAGTGTCTCCGCAAACCGCAGCACGCGACATAGCTTTCAGACGATAAGTACAACCGTTTCAGAGAGAAGAGCGGCCAATGTGACGATCTTGCTTTAAGTCGATTCGTTAACAAATGACGAAAACGGACGGGTTTCTCAGGTTTTTACTACATATGAAAACTTTTCACATTCTCCCGTGCAACTCGGCTGCTAGTCCTCCTTTCATGCAGATTCTTAAGGTCCTAGCTCATGTCCAAGGCACCAAAGCCAGCTAAAAAGTCAATAATTGATACCTAAAACTTGAATTGTACCACTTCTTACCGGCTATTACATCAACTTAGAAGCTTCATCTGTGTCCTACTATGGTGATTTTAGTATCTCCACATACCACAGCATGCGACATAGCTTTGCAGACGATAAGTACAACCGTTTCAGAGAGAAGAGCGGCCAATGTGACGATCTGGCTTTAAGTCGATTCGATAACAAAAGACGAAAACGGACGGATTTCTCAGGTTATTACTACATATGAACACTTTTCACATTCTCCCGTGCAACTCGGCTGCTAGTCCTCCTTTCATACAGAATCTTAAGGTCCTAGCTCACCCCCCCCCCCCCCCAAGGCACCAAAGCCAGCTAAAAAGTCAATAATCGATGCCCAAATCTTGAATTGTAGTACTTCTTACTGGCTATTACATCAACTTAGAAGCTTCATCTGTGTTCTACTATGGTTTTTTAGTGTCTCCGCATACCGCAGCACGCGACATAGGTTTGCAGACGATAAGTACAAACCGTTTCAGAGAGAAGAGCGGCCAATGTCACGATCTGGCTTTAGGTCGATTCGATAACAAATGACGAAAACGGACGGATTTCTCAGGTTTTTACTACATATGAACACTTTTCACATTCTCCCGTGCAGCTCGGCTGCTAGTCCTCCTTTCATGCCGAATCCTAAGGTCCTAGCTCATGTCCAAGGCACCAAAGCCCGCTAAAAAGTCAATAATCGATACCTAAAACTTGAGTTGTACCACTTCTTACTGGCTATTACATCAACTTAGAAGCTTCATCTGTGTCCTACTATTGTGATTTTAGTGTCTCCGCATACCACAGCATGCGACATAGCTCTGCAGACGATAAGTACAACCGTTTCAGAGATAAGAGCGGCCAATGTGACGATCTGGCTTTAAGTCGATTCCATAACAAATGACGAAAACGGACGGATTTCTCAGGTTTTTACTACATATGAACACTTTTCACATTCTCCCGTGCAGCTCGGCTGCTAGTCCTCCTTTCATGCCGAATCCTAAGGTCCTAGCTCATGTCCAAGGCACCAAAGCCCGCTAAAAAGTCAATAATCGATACCTAAAACTTGAGTTGTACTACTTCTTACTGGCTATTATATCAACTTAGAAGCTTCATCTGTGTTCCACTATGGTGCTTTTAGTGTCTCCACATACCGCAGCACGAGACATAGCTTTGCAGACGATAAGTACAACCGTTTCAGAGAGAAGAGCGGCCAATGTCACGATCTGGCTTTAGGTCGATTCGATAACAAATGACGAAAACGGAAGGATTTCTCAGGTTTTTACTACATATAAACACTTTTCATATTCTCCCAGGCAAGTCAGCTGCTAGTCCTCCTTTCGTGCAGAATCTTAAGGTCCTAGCTCATGTCCAAGGCACGAAAGCCAGCTAAAAAGTCAATAAACAATACATAAAACTTGAATTGTACTACCTCTTACTGGCTATTACATCAACTTAGAAGCTTCATCTGTGTTCTACTATGGTGCTTTTAGTGTCTCCACATACCGCAGCACTCGACCTAGCTTTGCAGACGATAAGTACAACCGTTTCAGAGAGAAGAGCGGCCAATGTGACGACCTGGCTTTAAGACGATTCGAGAACCAATGACGAAAACGTACGGATTTCATGGGTTTTTACTACATATGAACACTTTTCACATTCTCCCGTGCAACTCGGCTGCTAGTCCTCCTTTCATGCAGAATCTTAAGGTCCTAGCTCATGTCCAAGGCACCAAAGCCAGCTAAAAAGTCAATAATCGATATCTAAAATTTCAATTGTACTACTTCTTACTAGCTATTACATCAACTTAGAAGCTTGATCTGTGTTCTACTATGCTGCTTTTAGTGTCTCCGCATACTGCAGCACGCGACATAGCTTTGCAGACGATAAGTGCAACCGTTTCAGAGAGAAGGGCGCCCAATGTGACGATCAGGCTTTAAGTCGATTCGATAACAAACGACGAAAACGGACGGATTTCTCAGGTTTTTACTACATATGAACACTTTTCACATTCTCCCGTGCAACTCAGCTGCTAGCCCTCCTTTCATGCAGAATCTTAAGGTCCTAGCTCATGTGCAAGGCTCCAAAGCCAGCTAAAAAGTCAATAATCGATACCTAAAACTGGTATTGTACTAAATCTTACTGGCTATTACATCGTCTTAGTAGCTTCATCTGTGTTCTACTATGGTGCTTTTAGTGTCTCCGCAAACCGCAGCACGGGACATAGCTTTAAGACGATAAGTACAGCCGTTTCAGAGAGAAGAGCGGCCAATGTGACGATCTGGCTTTAGGTCGATTCGATAACAAATGACGAAAACGGACGGGTTTCTCAGGTTTTTACTACATATGAACACTTTTCACATTCTCCCGTGCAACTCGGCTGCTAGTCCTCCTTTCATGCAGATTCTTAAGGTCCTAGCTCATGTCCAAGGCACCAAAGCCAGCTAAAAAGTCAATAATCGATATATAAAATTTAAATTGTACTACTTCTTACTAGCTATTACATCAACTTAGAAGCTTCATCTGTTTTCTACTATGGTGCTTTTAGTGTCTCCACATACCGCAGTACGCGACATCGCTTTGCAGACGATAAGTACAACCGTTTCAGAGAGAAGAGCTTCCAATGTGACGATCTGGCTTTAAGTCGATTCGATAACAAATGACGAAAACGGACGGATTTCTCATGTTTTTACTACATATGAACACTTTTCACATTCTCCCGTGCAACTCGGCTGCTAGTCCTCCTTTCATACAGAATCTTAAGGTCCTAGCTCATGTCCAAGGCACCAAAGCCAGCTAAAAGTCAATAATCGATGCCTAAAACTTGAATTGTACTACTTCTTACTGGCTATTACATCAACTTAGAAGCTTCATCCGTGTTCTACTATGGTATTTTTAGTGTCTCCGCATACCGCAGCACACGACATAGCTTTGCAGACGATAAGTACAACCGTTTCAGAGAGAAGAGCGGACAATTTGACGATCTGTTTTTAAGTCGGTTCGATAACAAATGACGAAAAAGAACGGATTTCTCAGGTTATTACTACATATGAACACTTTTCACATTCTCCCGTGCAACTCGGCCGCCAGTCCTCCTATTATGCAGAATCTTAAAATCCTAGCTCATGTCCAAGGCACCAAAGCCAGCTAAAAAGTCAATAATCGATACCTAAAACTTGAATTGGACTACTTCTTAATGGGTATTACATCAACTTAGAAGCTTCATCTGTGTTCTATTATGGTGCGTTTCCTGTTTCCGCCTAAAGCAACTCGCGACATACCTTTGCAGACGATAAGTACAACCGTTTCAGAGAGAAGAGCGGCCAATGTGACGATCTGGATTTAAGTCGATTCGATAACAAATGACGAAAACGGACGGATGTCTCAGGTTTTTACTACATATGAACACTTTTCACATTCTCCCGTGCAACTCGGCTGCTAGTCCTCCTTTCATGCAGAATCTTAAGGTCCTAGCTCATGTCCAAGGCACCTAAGCCAGCTAAAAAGTCAATAACCGATACCTAAAACTTGAATTGTACTTCTTCTTACTGGCTATTACATCATCTTAGAAGCTTCATCTGTGTTCTACTATGGTGCTTTTAGTGTCTCCGAATACCGCAGTACGCGACATAGTTTTGCAGACGATAAGTACAACCGTTTCAGAGAGAAGAGCGGCCAATGTGACGATCTGGCTTTAAGTCGATTCGATAACAAATGACGAAAACGGACGGATTTCTCAGGTTTTTGCTACATATGAACACTTTTCACATTCTCCCGTGCAACTCGGCTGCTAGTCCACCTTTCATGCAGAATATTAAGGTCCTAGCTCATGTCCAATGCACCAAAGCCAGCTAAAAGGTCAATAATCGATACCTAAAACTTGAATTGTACTACTTCTTACTGGATATTACATCAACTTAGAATCTTCAACTGTGTTCTACTGTGGTGATTTTAGTGTCTCCGCATACCGCAGCACGTGACATAGCTTTGCAGACGATAAGTACAACCGTTTCAGAGAGAAGAGCGGCCAATGTGACGATCTGGCTTTAAGTCGATTCGATAACAAATGAAGAAAACGGATGGAATTCTAAGGTTTTTACTACATATGAACACTTTTCACATTCTCCCGTGCAACTCGGCTGCTAGTCCTCCTTTCATGAAGAATGTTAAGGTCCTAGCTCATGTCCAAGCGACCAAAGCCAGCTAAAAAGTCAATAATCGATTCCTAAAACTTTATTTGTACTACTTCTTACTGGCTATTACATCAACTTAGATGTTTCATCTGTGTTCTACTATGGTGATTTTAGTGTCTGAACATACCGCTGCACGCTACATAGCTTTGCAGACGATATGTACAAACGTTTCAGAGAGAAGAGCGGCCAATGTGACCATCTGGCTTTAAGTCGATTCGATAACAAATGACGAAAACGGACGGATTTCTCAGGTTTTTACTACATATGAACACTTTTCACATTCTGACGTGCAACTCGGCAGCTAGTCCTCCTTTCATGCAGAATCTTAAGGTCCTAGCTCATGTCCAAGGTACCGAAGCCAGCTAAAAAGACAATAATCGATACCTAAAACTTAAAATTGTTCTACTTCTTACTGGCTATTGCATCAACTTAGAAGCTTCATCTGTGTTCTACTATGGTGATTTTAGTGTCTCCGCATACCGCAGCACGCGACATAGCTTTGCAGACGATAAGTACAACCGTTTCAGAGAGAAGAGCGGCCAATGTGACGATCTGGCTTTAAGTCGATTCGATAACAAATGACGAAAACGGACGGATTTCTCAGGTTTTTACTACATATGAACACTTTTCACATTCTCCCTCGCAACTCGGCTGCTAGTCCTCCTTTCATGCAGAATCTTAAGGTCTTAGCTCATGTCCAAGGGACCAAAGCCAGCTAAAAAGTCAATATTCGATACGTAAAACTTGAATTGTACTACTTCTTACTGGCTATTACATCAACTTAGAAGCTTCATCTGTGTTCTACTACGGTGCTTTTAGTTTCTCCGCATACCGCAGCACGTGACATAGTTTTGCAGACGATAAGTACAACCGTTTCAGAGAGAAGAGCGGCCAATGTGACGATCTATCTTTAAGTCGATTCGATAACAAATGACGAAAACGGACGGATTTCTCAGGTTTTTACTACATATGAACACTTTTCACATTCTCCCGTGGAACTCGGCTGCTAGTCCACCTTTCATGCAGAATCTTAAGGTCCTAGCTCATTTCCAATGCACCAAAGCCAGCTAAAAAGTCGATAATCGATACCTACATCTTGAATTGTACTACTTCTTCCTGGATATTACATCAACTTAGAAGCTTCAAATGTGTTCTGCTGTGGTGATTTTAGTGTCTCCGCATACCGCAGCACGTGATATAGCTTTGCAGACGATAAGTACAACCGTTTCAGAGAGAAGAGCGGCCAATGTGACGATCTGGCTTGAAGTCGATTCGATAACAAATGACGAAAACGGACGGATTTCTAAGGTTTTTACTACATATGAACACTTTTCACATTCTCCCGTGCAACTCGGCTGCTAGTCCTCCTTTCATGAAGAATGTTAAGGTCCTAGCTCATGTCCATGGCACCAAAGCCAGCTAAAAGGTCAATAATCGATACCTTAGACTTGAAATGTACTACTTCTTACTGGGTATTACATCAACTTAGAAGCTTCTTCTGTGTTCTACTATGGTGCTTTTAGTGTCTCCGCATAGCGCAACACGCGACATAGCTTTGCAGACGATAAGTACAACCGTTTCAGAGAGAAGAGCGGCCAATGTGACGATCTGGCTTTAAGTCGATTCGATAACAAATGACGAAAACGGACGTATTTCTCAGGTTTTACTGCATATGAACACTTTTCACATTCTCCCGTGCAACTCGGCTGCTAGTCCTCCTTCATGCAAAATCTTACGTTCCTAGCTCGTGTCCAAGGCACCAAAGAAGGGTAAACAGTCAATAACCGATACCTAAATCTTGAATTGTACTACTTCTTACTGGCTATTACATCAACTTAGAAGCATCATCTGTGTTCTACTATGGTGCTTTTAGTGTCTCCGCATATCGCAGCACGCGACATAGCTTTGCAGACGATAAGTACAACCGTTTCAGAGAGAAGAGCGGAAAATTGGACGATCTGGCTTTAAGTCAATTCGATAACAAATGACGAAAACGGACGGATTTCTCAGGTTTTTACTACATATGAACACTTTTCACATTCTCCCGTGCAACTGGGCTGCTGGTCCTCCTTTTATGCAGAATCTTAAAGTCCTAGCTCATGTCCAAGGCACCAAAGCCAGCTAAAAAGTCAATAATCGATTCCTAAAACTTGATTTGTACTACTTCTTACTGGCTATTACATCAACTTAGATGCTTCATCTGTGTTCTACTATGGTGATTTTAGTGTCTGGACGTACCGCTGCACGCTACATAGCTTTGCAGACGATATGTACAAACGTTTCAGAGAGAAGAGCGGCCAATGTGACGATCTGGCTTTAAGTCGATTCGATAACAAATGACGAAAACGGACGGATTTCTCAGGTTTTTACTACATATGAACACTTTTCACATTCTGACGTGCAACTCGGATGCTAGTCCTCCTTTCATGCAGAATCTTAAGGTCCTAGCTCATGTCCAAGGTACCGAAGCCAGCTAAAAAGACAATAATCGATACCTAAAACTTGAATTGTTCTACTTCTTACTGGCTATTGCATCAACTTAGAAGCTTCATCTGTGTTCTACTATGGTGATTTTAGTGTCTCCGCATACCGCAGCACGCGACATAGCTTTGCAGACGATAAGTACAACCGTTTCAGAGAGAAGAGCGGCCAATGTGACGATCTGGCTTTAAGTCGATTCGATAACAAATGACGAAAACGGACGGATTTCTCAGGTTTTTACTACATATGAACACTTTTCACATTCTCCCGTGCAACTCGGCTGCTAGTCCTCCTTTCATGCAGAATCTTAAGGTCCTAGCTCATGTCCAAGGCACCAAAGCCAGCTAAAAAGTCAATAATCGATACGTAAAACTTGAATTGTACTACATCTTACTGGCTATTACATCAACTTAGAAGCTTCATCTGTGTTCTACTACGGTGCTTTTAGTTTCTCCGCATACCGCAGCACGCGACATAGTTTTGCAGACGATAAGTACAACCGTTTCAGAGAGAAGAGCGGCCAATGTGACGATCTGGCTTTAAGTCGATTAGATAACAAATGACGAAAACGGACGGATTTCTCAGGTTTTTACTACATATGAACACTTTTCACATTCTCCCGTGCATCTCGGCTGCTAGTCCTCCTTTCATGCAGAATCTTAAGGTCCTAGCTCATGTCCAAGGCACCAAAGCCAGCTAAAAAGTCAATAATCGATACGTAAAACTTGAATTGTACTACTTCTTACTGGCTATTACATCAACTTAGAAGCTTCATCTGTGTTCTACTACGGTGCTTTTAGTTTCTCCGCATACCGCAGCACGCGACATAGTTTTGCAGACGATAAGTACAACCGTTTCAGAGAGAAGAGCGGCCAATGTGACGATCTGGCTTTAAGTCGATTCGATAACAAATGACGAAAACGGACGGATTTCTCAGGTTTTTACTACATATGAACACTTTTCACATTCTCCCGTGGAACTCGGCTGCTAGTCCACCTTTCATGCAGAATCTTAAGGTCCTAGCTCATGTCCAATGCACCAAAGCCAGCTAAAAAGTCGATAATCGATACCTAAAACTTGAATTGTACTACGTCTTCCTGGATATTACATCAACTTAGAAGCTTCATCTGTGTTCTGCTGTGGTGATTTTAGTGTCTCCGCATACCGCAGCACGTGACATAGCTTTGCAGACGATAAGTACAACCGTTTCAGAGAGAAGAGCGGCCAATGTGACGATCTGGCTTTAAGTCGATTCGGTAACAAATGACGAAAACGGACGGATTTCTAAGGTTTTTACTACATATGAACACTTTTCACATTCTCCCGTGCAACTCGGCTGCTAGTCCTCCTTTCATGAAGAATGTTAAGGTCCTAGCTCATGTCCAAGGCACCAAAGCCAGCTAAAAAGTCAATAATCGATACCTTAAACTTGAAATTTACTACTTCTTACTGGGTATTACATCAACTTCGAAGCTTCATCTGTTTTCTACTATGGTGCTTTTAGTGTCTCCGCATACCGCAACACGCGACATAGCTTTGCAGACGATAAGTACAACCGTTTCAGAGAGAAGAGCGGCCAATGTGACGATCTGGCTTTAAGTCGATTCGATAACAAATGACGAAAACGGACGGATTTCTAAGGTTTTTACTACATATGAACACTTTTCACATTCTCCCGTGCAACTCGGCTGCTAGTCCTCCTTTCATGAAGAATGTTAAGGTCCTAGCTCATGTCCATGGCACCAAAGCCAGCTAAAAGGTCAATAATCGATACCTTAGACTTGAAATGTACTACTTCTTACTGGGTATTACATCAACTTAGAAGCTTCTTCTGTGTTCTACTATGGTGCTTTTAGTGTCTCCGCATAGCGCAACACGCGACATAGCTTTGCAGACGATAAGTACAACCGTTTCAGAGAGAAGAGCGGCCAATGTGACGATCTGGCTTTAAGTCGATTCGATAACAAATTACGAAAACGGACGTATTTCTCAGGTTTTACTGCATATGAACACTTTTCACATTCTCCCGTGCAACTCGGCTGCTAGTCCTCCTTCATGCAAAATCTTACGTTCCTAGCTCGTGTCCAAGGCACCAAAGAAGGGTAAACAGTCAATAACCGATACCTAAATCTTGAATTGTACTACTTCTTACTGGCTATTACATCAACTTAGAAGCATCATCTGTGTTCTACTATGGTGCTTTTAGTGTCTCCGCATATCGCAGCACGCGACATAGCTTTGCAGACGATAAGTACAACCGTTTCAGAGAGAAGAGCGGAAAATTGGACGATCTGGCTTTAAGTCAATTCGATAACAAATGACGAAAACGGACGGATTTCTCAGGTTTTTACTACATATGAACACTTTTCACATTCTCCCGTGCAACTGGGCTGCTGGTCCTCCTTTTATGCAGAATCTTAAAGTCCTAGCTCATGTCCAAGGCACCAAAGCCAGCTAAAAAGTCAATAATCGATTCCTAAAACTTGATTTGTACTACTTCTTACTGGCTATTACATCAACTTAGATGCTTCATCTGTGTTCTACTATGGTGATTTTAGTGTCTGGACGTACCGCTGCACGCTACATAGCTTTGCAGACGATATGTACAAACGTTTCAGAGAGAAGAGCGGCCAATGTGACGATCTGGCTTTAAGTCGATTCGATAACAAATGACGAAAACGGACGGATTTCTCAGGTTTTTACTACATATGAACACTTTTCACATTCTGACGTGCAACTCGGATGCTAGTCCTCCTTTCATGCAGAATCTTAAGGTCCTAGCTCATGTCCAAGGTACCGAAGCCAGCTAAAAAGACAATAATCGATACCTAAAACTTGAATTGTTCTACTTCTTACTGGCTATTGCATCAACTTAGAAGCTTCATCTGTGTTCTACTATGGTGATTTTAGTGTCTCCGCATACCGCAGCACGCGACATAGCTTTGCAGACGATAAGTACAACCGTTTCAGAGAGAAGAGCGGCCAATGTGACGATCTGGCTTTAAGTCGATTCGATAACAAATGACGAAAACGGACGGATTTCTCAGGTTTTTACTACTTATGAACACTTTTCACATTCTCCCGTGCAACTCGGCTGCTAGTCCTCCTTTCATGCAGAATCTTAAGGTCCTAGCTCATGTCCAAGGCACCAAAGCCAGCTAAAAAGTCAATAATCGATACGTAAAACTTGAATTGTACTACATCTTACTGGCTATTACATCAACTTAGAAGCTTCATCTGTGTTCTACTACGGTGCTTTTAGTTTCTCCGCATACCGCAGCACGCGACATAGTTTTGCAGACGATAAGTACAACCGTTTCAGAGAGAAGAGCGGCCAATGTGACGATCTGGCTTTAAGTCGATTACATAACAAATGACGAAAACGGACGGATTTCTCAGGTTTTTACTACATATGAACACTTTTCACATTCTCCCGTGCAACTCGGCTGCTAGTCCTCCTTTCATGCAGAATCTTAAGGTCCTAGCTCATGTCCAAGGCACCAAAGCCAGCTAAAAAGTCAATAATCGATACGTAAAACTTGAATTGTACTACTTCTTACTGGCTATTACATCAACTTAGAAGCTTCATCTGTGTTCTACTACGGTGCTTTTAGTTTCTCCGCATACCGCAGCACGCGACATAGTTTTGCAGACGATAAGTACAACCGTTTCAGAGAGAAGAGCGGCCAATGTGACGATCTGGCTTTAAGTCGATTCGATAACAAATGACGAAAACGGACGGATTTCTCAGGTTTTTACTACATATGAACACTTTTCACATTCTCCCGTGGAACTCGGCTGCTAGTCCACCTTTCATGCAGAATCTTAAGGTCCTAGCTCATGTCCAATGCACCAAAGCCAGCTAAAAAGTCGATAATCGATACCTAAAACTTGAATTGTACTACGTCTTCCTGGATATTACATCAACTTAGAAGCTTCATCTGTGTTCTGCTGTGGTGATTTTAGTGTCTCCGCATACCGCAGCACGTGACATAGCTTTGCAGACGATAAGTACAACCGTTTCAGAGAGAAGAGCGGCCAATGTGACGATCTGGCTTTAAGTCGATTCGGTAACAAATGACGAAAACGGACGGATTTCTAAGGTTTTTACTACATATGAACACTTTTCACATTCTCCCGTGCAACTCGGCTGCTAGTCCTCCTTTCATGAAGAATGTTAAGGTCCTAGCTCATGTCCATGGCACCAAAGCCAGCTAAAAGGTCAATAATCGATACCTTAGACTTGAAATGTACTACTTCTTACTGGGTATTACATCAACTTAGAAGCTTCTTCTCTGTTCTACTATGGTGCTTTTAGTGTCTCCGCATAGCGCAACACGCGACATAGCTTTGCAGACGATAAGTACAACCGTTTCAGAGAGAAGAGCGGCCAATGTGACGATCTGGCTTTAAGTCGATTCGATAACAAATGACGAAAACGGACGTATTTCTCAGGTTTTACTGCATATGAACACTTTTCACATTCTCCCGTGCAACTCGGCTGCTAGTCCTCCTTCATGCAAAATCTTACGTTCCTAGCTCGTGTCCAAGGCACCAAAGAAGGGTAAACAGTCAATAACCGATACCTAAATCTTGAATTGTACTACTTCTTACTGGCTATTACATCAACTTAGAAGCATCATCTGTGTTCTACTATGGTGCTTTTAGTGTCTCCGCATACCGCAGCACGCGACATAGCTTTGCAGACGATAAGTACAACCGTTTCAGAGAGAAGAGCGGCCAATGTGACGATCTGGCTTTAAGTCGATTCGATAACAAATGACGAAAACGGACGGATTTCTCAGGTTTTTACTACATATGAACACTTTTCACATTCTCCCGTGCAACTCGGCTGCTAGTCCTCCTTTCATGCAGAATCTTAAGGTCCTAGCTCATGTCCAAGGCACCAAAGCCAGCTAAAAAGTCAATAATCGATACGTAAAACTTGAATTGTACTACATCTTACTGGCTATTACATCAACTTAGAAGCTTCATCTGTGTTCTACTACGGTGCTTTTAGTTTCTCCGCATACCGCAGCACGCGACATAGTTTTGCAGACGATAAGTACAACCGTTTCAGAGAGAAGAGCGGCCAATGTGACGATCTGGCTTTAAGTCGATTAGATAACAAATGACGAAAACGGACGGATTTCTCAGGTTTTTACTACATATGAACACTTTTCACATTCTCCCGTGCAACTCGGCTGCTAGTCCTCCTTTCATGCAGAATCTTAAGGTCCTAGCTCATGTCCAAGGCACCAAAGCCAGCTAAAAAGTCAATAATCGATACGTAAAACTTGAATTGTACTACTTCTTACTGGCTATTACATCAACTTAGAAGCTTCATCTGTGTTCTACTACGGTGCTTTTAGTTTCTCCGCATACCGCAGCACGCGACATAGTTTTGCAGACGATAAGTACAACCGTTTCAGAGAGAAGAGCGGCCAATGTGACGATCTGGCTTTAAGTCGATTCGATAACAAATGACGAAAACGGACGGATTTCTCAGGTTTTTACTACATATGAACACTTTTCACATTCTCCCGTGGAACTCGGCTGCTAGTCCACCTTTCATGCAGAATCTTAAGGTCCTAGCTCATGTCCAATGCACCAAAGCCAGCTAAAAAGTCGATAATCGATACCTAAAACTTGAATTGTACTACGTCTTCCTGGATATTACATCAACATAGAAGCTTCATCTGTGTTCTGCTGTGGTGATTTTAGTGTCTCCGCATACCGCAGCACGTGACATAGCTTTGCAGACGATAAGTACAACCGTTTCAGAGAGAAGAGCGGCCAATGTGACGATCTGGCTTTAAGTCGATTCGGTAACAAATGACGAAAACGGACGGATTTCTAAGGTTTTTACTACATATGAACACTTTTCACATTCTCCCGTGCAACTCGGCTGCTAGTCCTCCTTTCATGAAGAATGTTAAGGTCCTAGCTCATGTCCAAGGCACCAAAGCCAGCTAAAAAGTCAATAATCGATACCTTAAACTTGAAATTTACTACTTCTTACTGGGTATTACATCAACTTCGAAGCTTCATCTGTGTTCTACTATGGTGCTTTTAGTGTCTCCGCATACCGCAACACGCGACATAGCTTTGCAGACGATAAGTACAACCGTTTCAGAGAGAAGAGCGGCCAATGTGACGATCTGGCTTTAAGTCGATTCGATAACAAATGACGAAAACGGACGGATTTCTCAGGTTTTTACTACATATGAACACTTTTCACATTCTCCCGTGCAACTGGGCTGCTAGTCCTCCTTTTATGCAGAATCTTAAAGTCCTAGCTCATGTCCAAGGCACGAAAGCCAGCTAAGAAGTCAATAATCGATACCTAAATCTTGAATTGGACTACTTCTTACTGGCTATTACATCAACTTAGAAGCTTCATCTGTGTTCTACTACGTTGCTTTTAGTTTCTCCGCATACCGCAGCACGCGACATAGTTTTGCAGACGATAAGTACAACCGTTTCAGAGAGAAGAGCGGCCAATGTGACGATCTGGCTTTAAGTCGATTCGATAACAAATGACGAAATCGGACGGATTTCTCAGGTTTTTACTACATATGAACACTTTTCACATTCTCCCGTGGAACTCGGCTGCTAGTCCACCTTTCATGCAGAATCTTAAGGTCCTAGCTCATGTCCAATGCACCAAAGCCAGCTGAAAAGTCAATAATCGATACCTAAAACTTGAATTGTACTACTTCTTACTGGCTATTACATCAACTT